>NC_045548.1:51253115-51553532 GCF_009769535.1 Thamnophis elegans | reverse complement strand
TATGCCTCTATAGTTATCAAAATACCTGCTAATAAAAGTTGAGAATTAGCCCCTTTTCTACATTGCATAACAACCAATTAACAATTTCAGTAGTTTGCACAAATATGATATGTTTACAAGCAGACCCCAATTATTTTGGTTATGAAAAATTATTCCTATTGAAGTTCAAAGCATATAACAACTTTCAGCAAATAAGTACCTTTGAAATTAAGGGTAACCAATAATTAAGAAATCCACAATGAATAAAATAGTAGCAATAAAACCACTGAAGAAACATGTTCAGATTTGTCTATACCTACAAAGAATAGAATTGTACAGCAGTTTTCCTTCTGATGCTTTATAGATGCAAAAGTTGAATTTTGAAGAATCTTAATAGAAAGAATATTGGCACTTTTGAACATTGATATTGGACAATATTGTGGATAGTCAAAACAAAGTTACTATTTAAGAGCAAATAATTAACATAAGCTAATATATTAAATTATATTTTAGACATTATTTCCTACTCCCTGAGAAGCCCATAATGCTGGGAAGAGTGGAAGAAAAGAGGATGATCAGCAACAAAGAGGATAGACTAGATTACAACAGCAAATGAAGCAACATTGAAAGGCCCAAAGGAAGATGATCGTGGATAAAGTTTATTGATAGGGTCACTAAGACTGAACTTCAAACAGATGGCATTTAATCAATCCTTTTATCAATATCAATATAACATAAAATAATAAATATAATACAGATTTCAAAATAATTTTTCAGAGTTATGACACACCCAACAATTCTCCTTAAAGTGTTCTATTCAGGGGACGATTCTTACTTGGGAACAGAGCCTTCTTTACAAAGACTTCACCTTTGGCCTTTTTATCTAGTTAATTGATTATCAGTATTCATAGCTTTCCTCTATATACAGTGAGTAGTAGGTTAACTCCTTTAGAATGAAAGCACGAACACTTTATATCCTAAGGGGTAGGGGTCTCAAATGGACCAACATGTTTTGGTTAGCTATAAGATCTTGCGAATCAATTTGGGTTTTTTTTTTAGTTTCCTGGATTAGGAACTTCTAGCTCTTTCTCCAAAGGCTAATATTTGGAGGAAAAGATAATATAGGAGATAATTATTCTGACTTATTTCAAGATTTCTATAAGGATTCAGATGAATTCAAAGAGAATTACAAGAATCTAATTATGAAGAATGTTTGATCATTGGGAAGCAGAAGCATAGGAATCCTTATTGCAAAAATCTGAGTGATTAGCACCCTTTTAGTGGATAACCAGTTTTTTGGGAGGTCATAAAAGTCATAGCCAATAAGCATATTAGTCATAGCCAATAAGAAAACATAAGCAATAATGAATCACAGTCTCAGGTTATGAGGCTTTCCAGAAAAACTATTGTACTTACAAGAATCAGTATTTACCATATTAGTTCCTTTCTTATGAGACTGGTTACTCAGCATGATTCTTTACTGGTAGCATCAGATATTCTAAGAGCATCTGTTAACAAAGCAGATACATCTGAATCATGCAGATCTTATTATCACTATTATTTTTCTGTTTCATTTATTGGCAAGGCCCACTTATAGTGACTTGATCGTTTAATTACCTCTTGGTCATTGAAGAACTGTTGTAATTATTATAGTTCTGTTTTTTAATCAGAAGATTTTTCTCCCATTACTTCTTTTTTCAAAAAGGGATGAGAATAAAGTCTGACACAAGAAATAAAAAGAGATTATTTAATCTCAACATCCAATTGTCATGGAGTCTTCCCACCACGGTTGTTAAATCATAATGGTCATAACATGGGTCAGTCACATGATTGATATGGTTTTATGATCTTTGTGTAGTGATCATTAAACAAATTGTGGTGTTAAGCAAATACAAAGCTCTTAAGCATTCAAAGCAATGGTTTGCTATGGATGTAATTTTGCTGAAAACTGGAAGTGGCAATTTTCATCAAAATCATTGTAAAACACGGTCATATGATTGCAGAACATTGCAACTGGCCATAAAGGCAGCCAAGTTACCAAGTACTTGTAGTTCAATCACATGACTGCATGAGGACCTGACCATCCAACTTCAAATCTGAATACATGTAGCCCCAAGGTAGGTCCATTGTAACTTCGAACAATTGCTAACATTTGATTTTGTAAAAAGAAAAAAAACTGAACTGTTGAATCTATTTTATTTAACAAGTTATTTAACAAACTGGTCCTACAGGCCATTCCAGTGTTACGAATGAGATAAGTCCTAGTATTTCTTCACCTGGTGCCTAGAGGCTACAAGGGACCAGATGGGAATGAAGAAGCTGAAATGGAATCCTAATAAGGTATGAAAATATTGTTTAGCTAGACATTATCATTCTTTCCTTTGTTCCAGTTATGACTCTAGATAAGGAAATAAGTCGAAAGTACTGATAAAAAAGCATATGCACACAGTGCACTGGCAAGTGAGCCCAGGGATCCACATTTGATGGCTGTAGGGGGGCTATGGACACAACACTAGAATAACAGCCTAGAAAAAGGGGACACACAGAATAAGATGATATCTATCTAATGCTGAACCCATTATTGTTTGGTTCATTTCAAGGAATAGCAGCATATTGTTCTTCTCTTCTTCCCTCCTCCCATTTAATTAGTATTTAAGGTAGAAATGCTGAATCCCACTTTCCATGTAACTCAGTGGAATAAAGCTGTCACATCCTGACAAATAGATACAAAGGAATGGCAAAGCTATGTGAAAAACTGGATCTTTAGCAGATAATAGTTACAAATCAATTGAAATATGTTATAATGGAAGAGGATTGTCTAAATGTGAAATGTTTTAAGCCAAAGTGTATGATATAATAGATGAGTAAGAAAAGTATTGAGTTGCAGACAGCTTATAGGTATCTATTTGCCATCAGTCTTTGGAACAACTTCCAATAAAGGCTTTTTTCATGATACTTTAATAGAACACAGTATTAGTTTTCCAGTAGTCTCAGATGAATCATCCTGGCCTCTTCAGATAATCTTTTATACTCAAGGAGGGGAAATAGGGTCAAATATGCCACTATTGTTCATCCATGGTTGTTCTAGCTGCCTTCTCTAAGTTGAATTGACTTAACCATCAGTTTTAAACTTATTTCTCTCATCTCCTATGATTCTTCAATGAGACCTTATTTATTTATTTAATAATATTTATCTAGTTATATAGAGAGCCACTTTGGTCTAGTGGTTAAGGCACCAGGATAGAAACCAGGAGGCTGTGAGGTCTAGTTTCATTTTGGACATGAAAGCCAGCTAGGGACTTTGCTCCAGTTATTGTCTGTGAGCCCAACTCACCTCACATGGCTGTTGTTGTGAGGAAGGAGTATTAAGTATGTTCACTGCTTTGGGTTACTTCCAAAAAATAATATTAAAAGTGAAATAATAAATAAATAGTCACCATCTCACAAAACATGACTCTGGGGGGCATATAATAAAAAACAAATCATGAAATAAACAATATTAAAACATTACACAATTAAAATTCTGTTGCTATTCTTATTATTTAATAACTATTAAAGTTTTTGTTATTACTGTTATTAAATAAGTAGGAGAAAGATTGTTCAGTATTATAAGCAATGTAGCTTCCATGTGATCAGGCATCTCTCTACAGCTCTACTCTTCAGCTTTCCATGTGGCAGTATTGACATGTTTGGTGCAGACTTGATAATGTTGACAATATATCAGATTCAGAATTCAAATCAGAAATAGAAGAAGTCAATTCTGCCATACTCAGAGGAGCAACTAGATTTTGCTCCTCTAGCTTTTTTGACTAAGTCCTGCTTCTTATTATTGTCTTTATGTGAAAAAAACTGTTTAAGGAGGCTATGACAATTATGGCATATTACTGGAGGGGGGGGGGGGCTATGACAGAAAATACCAAACATTCATGGCTCCCTAGATATGAAGAGGCCTACAAGACTCCATATGGATAATAATTTTGACTTGATAGGCAGTCTTACAAAGTTTATTTACTTTTAAAAACTGATAATATTCTTTTAATTTCTATTGTTTTCATAACTTCTGTAATTCTATGAAAACAATACTGAGGAAACTTACTTTGCTTTTGACTTCTAATTTCAGCCATCATGTGAGTCCATTTGAGTGAAGTAATTTGTGTGAAGATATATATTTTAGAAAATCTGTATGTTTTCTTGCTAAAATATTTTATTTAGATCAGACATTACATGAGAGTGGCATATGAATTTCATTGCTACCAGCCTGAGCACCCAATACCTATAATTATTATAATAAAGCCTCTGAAAAATAATTTGTAGGTTTTTGATTTCTATTTGCACATGTACTATCAGGATAATGGGGTATATACATTTACTTTTAAAAGCCCATGTTTATTATCAGTACATACTATTATTATCAACAACAATAAAAACATAAGTCAGCTCCCCATTGGGTGGTTTACCTTAATTGGGTTTAACACTCCATTTAAGATTTGTGCTGACTGAATTTTTATACTACATATTAAAAATTGTAACAATAAAGTATTTAATCCTGTGTAGAGAAGACTGCAGATTTTCACAAATATACATATCTCAAGTTTTTGCTTTTTTTTTTCAAACAGCAGGATTAATTGGGATAAAAAAGTCAATTTTGTCTTATAACAAAAATTAAAATGCAGCTGAAACCAGACAGCAATATGGAACATCTTGATCACATCATTATTAAAGATGGCACAGATGGGAAAGAATAAAAAAGTTATTCTAATAGATAAATACCTCCTGCTGAAGCTACACAAGGGAATTTTCTTTGTGTGGCAATATGAAGCAGAATCACATTGTTATCAGGATGATTGAAATGAAGATTGCTTTTCCCATGAAAGTCTCTCGTAATATTGTACATTAAAAATGATATCCCAAAGATGCCAACAATGACAGACATATTTTGGTTGATTTTATATCCATTTCATGAGACGACTACTGACAGAAAAGATGATGGTCTGGAAAGAGGATCATTAGTCATAATTTTGACTCAGGTAGAAGTGAAATTACCATTAGAAGAATTTTGAAACTATGTTTAAAATAGTTGCAGAATAAAGTGATAGGGTAGAATATATTTTCTCCACACTTTTATATACGTGCATAAATATAAGTTGGTTGCCATTTTTTTTCAAAACATTAAAAAAAACTGCTTAATGTATTTTTGAGATAAATATTGAGGCCGGGGTGTTAATTTACTGGAGCTATGCCAAGTGTATGTAGGTTATATAGGAGACTTTTTTTTTTTTTTACAGGGGCCTTGGCTTGGCTTTTGTTTTTATTTTTAACGGTTTGTAATTTGTTTTGTTTGTTCCCCACAATTTCCTTGGATGGATGATTGTTGGTAGAAATTTGATAAATAAATAATCTGTTTTGTGATATCAGGAATTTGAAAGGGCCCATTTAAGCTGATATCAACCTGCTAATTAAAGCATGAATCCAATTTAAAAGATCCCCAACAGATGGTTGCAGTGTCTGTTGGATTGACAAAGCATTTTCTTCCTTCCTAAATTGTCTCGTCTGTTCCCCTTGAAACTTCCAGAACATCCAAAGCTTTTGGATGATCTGATGTTACATTAAAACAATGTCCTTTGTGAATTCTCTGAAATTCCAGGGCTTTGATCTCAGAAGGACTTTCCTCAGAAACTAGATTTTTTATTTATTCCTTTTGGGTATTAGTGTATCTGTAAATGAATATTCTCTACCTTTATCTTGGCTTTCTTGTTTATTTCACCCATAAAGGGTTTGTCTCTGCAAATAATGTTTACTCTTGACCTACATTTTTCCTCCAGTATTTACAATGTAGGCTGAGCAGAGGCTATTGTGAAGAAAAGAGACATAAATAAAACAAATCCAAAAGTATTATGTATATTTAGTTTATCATTTGTATAAAACTTGTTCATGTGCACATTCGTAGATAGAGCTTCTCAGCTTGGACCCCAGTTTTCTAGGAATCAATTTGAAATGTAATTCAGTTTTATGTGTGCATCATTTATGAAAGAGTTCAACTGAACACATGGAAGAAGACATGACATGAGTCTGCTCTTTTTCTGTACTGCAGCCTTCAATTGCTGATCTGCCCAGATTATGTTGATATAAACAAGCAGAAAATTGGAAAGAGATATTTAACCCATCTTTCCCAATGCAGACATCCAAGTTAAAGTATCCTTGACAAATGGCTCTCCACTTGAACACAACCAGGTATGTAAAGAGACACACCAGTTATATACTCATATCAAAATTATAGATTCAGAATGAAGTCTTCTATGAAATAATAATAATAGAGACTTGAGGAGGGGAAGCAACCAGTGACCAAAGATAATATTTGTCCACAGTTGAAATAAAGCCCAGCATACAAATTGAACAGCACCACTTCAGCTGGCACAAGTCAAAAATAATGATTTAGCTGGGAAAAAATGGTCATTGGTTGCCTTCCAGGTATGCTGGGTAAGAAAAAGTTATGGGCTTGTACTTATTTTAGGACAAAATAGCCCACCGGTCAGCCCTTTATCTACCTACTGTATATTCAGTAATCAAAATTTCAGCAATAGACTCTATCAAAGACATTGAACAGAACTAAATGTACATAATGAGAAAGTGTTTAGAAATGAATGCAACATTTCTGAATTCTTTCAGGAAAATATAGAGTATATGTTTAATAAGTAAATCTGTAACTGATTTTTCAGTACTATATTAGGCTTGTTGGGGGTTTTTTTGTTTCCAATTATCTAATGCACTTCGAAAACAGGAATGATGAATGATCCTTTTTCTGCCTAATACACTTTTTATTTCATTTGGCTGCTGTGGTTATTTCACTTCTTGGCTTTATAAAAAGCTGATTTGCATGACCAATAATTCCACTGAACTATCTCTGCTTAGCTGGATATAATTTATCTGTTACATTATGATTAATTATAAAAAAATGGGCAATCCAAATGGTTAATCCAGCTCAGGTAAATTGTCTATTTATGTAACATTTCATAGAAGACTTCATTCTGAATCTATAATTTTGATATGAGTATGTAACTGGTGTGTCTCTTTATATACCTGGTTGTGTTCAAGTGGAGAGCCATTTGTCAAGGATACTTTAACTTGGATGTCTGCATTGGGAAAGATGGGTTAAATATCTCTTTCCAATTTTCTGCTTGTTTATATATCTAAAACCTATATAGCTATTTATGGAACAAATCAGGCTCTTAATATGACTAAAGCATAATCAAAGAAATCAACACAGGTAGGGATAAAATCAAGGGTTCCTACATGTGTAATTCTTTTTTTTAAAATCCATACAAATTTATTGATTTGTTAATGAAGTCTAACAAGGAAAATGGAAATTATGATTTACATATTTTTCACCAGTTGCTTGTTAGCAATTAAAATGTAGCACTAATAACAAGCAATAAATACATCCCTCATTAATAATACCTCACAATTATATATTCCAACTTCAAAAAAGCATCAGTGCTGGTACCACATTTCAGAATAAAAAATAAAACATTTAGAATAATCCCTTTTTCTCAATAGTTCAAACTCATCAGGAACTCCAGCAAAACATAGCAGATGCACATAAAAAGCTACTCTTTTTGTTAATTATATTTCAGAAAAGCATGCAAATTAAGAACAGTATAATTACTATCATATTTTCAGTGCTGACTAGGGAATTCTAGGAGTTGAAGTCCACACATCTTAGAGTTGCCAAGGTGGAGAAACATTGGTCTATGTAATTAAAATGTCCAATAAGGACTTCTGTTTGGAAAGTTTCTCAAAATCAGAAGCTAGACAAATTACTCTCCTAACTAAGATAGTTATGATCTTATAATCAGAATACAAAGAACTAATGGTGAAAGAAGCAATTTAAGACACTGGTTATCACCCATAATTCCTCCATGATTTGCAACCTTGGTATCTCGGTGTCTGCTTTCTCCTCCTGTTTTCTGCTAATAATCTAATAAGATTCAGAAGAGGGATCTACCTTTGGGTTTCTTCTTTAATAGAATGTCATCTGTAGAGGTCCTGAAACAAGGACTCTCATCTGCCCCTCCTTCTTTGAAATAGCATCCTCTGAACCAAGATTAGATTAACTACTCTCTTCCTATATCACTGCATAAAGTTACTTAAAGAGAGCTGTTCCAAAATGGTATTCCAAAGAGAGGAACACAATAGTGTTGATGTTTGCTACTCTCTTGGTCCATCATTTATTGCAGTATACTTTCTTGGGGTTTGGGGCTTATATTACTTTTGGGTTTTCAGTGTACTGATTTTAAATGTCTTTCCATAGTGGGTTTTGTAAGCTACTCAAACTCTGTAGAATAGAGTAACATATACAGCCTAGTAAGACCAAATCCAAAGATGAAACTGCAAGATCCAACCAAGTCAATCCTTTATTGCCTTACATCTAATGCAACAAACAAACTAAACCTATAACTTTCTTAACTACTAGACATATCCTGAGAGATTCTAAGGTGTGGCTACCCTAAATCTCTTTTCCTATCCCATCCAGCTTGAGACTAAACAGTCTCTTAAACTGGTCCTCTCTTTAGTAAAAAAATTGTGTTGTTAAAACTCTTATTCACTGATTCACCAGGTGCTCATTGAATCACAATTTTTGTCCTGAAAGGACAGACGAGAATTGCGGGCTTATTCCTCAGTTTCCCCTCTCCGTAACAGAACAATTAGAAATCTTTTGGATTTCATAGATTGCAAAGTCTTCTATAAACTGAAGGCCATTAACAAAAAAAAAATCATTTTTTACATTTAACTTTTCTTTTTCCTAGCAAAACAGCTTGAGAAGGTTAGAACACAGGAGCACAACATTCTGAGAGACTCAGCAAACTTGGAATCATCAAGATTAGCTGATGTCAGAAGATGAGAGACTCTAGCAATTATCCTCATTGGTCTATTAAATTAATTTATTAGGCAGCAATCTATAATCCTCTAATAAAATGGTATGGTGCAATCCTAGATGCTCACATTTGGAGTGATGAGAGATGATAGCCTGTTTAATCCTTCTGCATTTTAATTCTATTGGCAGTTTGGAAATCACACTGAGTAGGCACTTAGTTGTGGATGGAAGCCAAGATCTCATTTATGGAATAACCCAATATCTTCAAGAACATGAAATTCCTGTACTAGGAGCTTTACCATTAAATATACATTGAAATATATAATGTATTATAGCAATAATATTTACATGGCTAATTCAAATGTGGGATGATTTGCACCCAAAATGAATGCAACAGCCTCTCATTTATACACACACACACACACACACACACACACACACAAACTTAATGTTGATTCAATGTACAGCTTGTAACTACAAAGCACATATCCATATGTTGGACTTTGACACTGATCTTTACCTCAGAAGTGGGTAATCTATACCCCATCAGACTAATATACTCTCATTACTCTTCTTGCAGGTGTATACCCAGATCACACTGTCAGATTTTCATTAGCAGAAGAATCAAATATTGACAGCAAAAAAAATATTTTCTTTTTTCAGACGTAAGTGTGAACATGGGCTCAATTTCTTTCCCAAAGAAGATGTCCTCTTCTACATGCTTGTAGAACAGTAAGTAGTTCCTTGCTACTATTTATCCCCACAATTCTCCCAACAATACCAGGTCACTGCTTTTCTGATTGATTTCGGGGTCATGGTTATGGGAGATGGATCCTTACCATTACCATCCTGAAAAATGCCTTAAAATCAATTTCCATCAACCATTCAGGATAAGCAATATCAAAAATGGAGTCCACAAAAATACTGGAACTCTATTTCTATAACAACTGAAATTTTAGAGCCAGATTAGCAATTTCCCTTTCCTTCCTCTTAAATCAAAGTGAGTCAAGGAGGAGCCTTTTCAGTTTCTTTCTCACACTATTTTTTCCCCTAAAGCTAATTTATGTTTTACCAACAGTTGTTTTCAGGGAGGTACAAATACCTCAAATACAGCATTGTCCTTACAATCCCAAAAGATGTACCGAAACTAAAAGAAAGTAAAAAAGTGCTGAGAAATACTGTCTTAAGTCTTTCTGTCCAATTATACTGTGCTGGACAGCTTTTCTGGAATGTTAGGAGGTAGAATGATGGTCAACAACTTCTCAAATTCAAAGTACAGGGAAGCGATCATAATTTAAATTGAGACATTAAAAGTTTCCATCCCAAAGTCCCATACACCCAAGCCAGTCAGTCTTACCAGAGTTCAGCCAAGGACTATTGTCCTCCATACATCCCTCACGTCCTCCAGGCACCACGAGGGAGCAGCAACAACATCACTTGGGTCACTAAGGATGGAGATGTAAACTTGAATATCTTCAGGGTATTGATGGTACCTTATCTTATGATTTCACCTGTCAGCTTCATGTTGATGTTATAAAGGACTGGAGAGAGTACTGAGCCTTTCAGCATACCCCAAAAGAATGGCTTTGGACTAGACCTCTGACTTCCTATCAATACCAATTGGAACTGGCCTTGGAGAAAGAAGTCAAAACCAGTGCAAGACTATGTAAGTCTGTCCCAGTAAGTTAGATAATATTTGGAAACCCATTATTTCTGCCACAAAAAAGAGAGTGTCAAATTAATTTCCAAAGCACCAGAATGTAGGACAAGAAACAATGGTTGGAAACCAACCAAAGAGAGAAGAAACTAGAATTAAGGAGAAACTTCCTAACAGTGAGGACAATTAACCAATGGAACCTCCATAAATCGTGGATACTCCATCACTCTAAGTTTTTAAGAAGCGACTAGACAGCCACTTATCTGAAGTAGTATAGGGACCTCCAGCTTCTATTCTATTCTGTTCTGTTCTATTCTGTTCTAGTCTGTGGATTCATTATATTTTCCTCTAGAGTCAGAATCAACAGATGTTTATTGAAAACATTCACAAAAACACATTATACTATTTCATTGTGTTTTTAAATCATATAACAGTTCATTCAGCTGTGTATGCTGAATTGTATTTGTGTTTATATATGCATGCATATATGTGCATATGCACTATATGTGTATGTAAATATTATCTATAGTTAGTCTGAAACTCTGAAACACTGTTAATTCTTGTGCTTTATCGGTATCCATGTAAAATATAAAATGAAGCCATCAATTTTGTTGGAGAGAATTGCAAAAGTCAGTATATCTCCACTCAAAAGAAAAAAAGGATTTTGAGTTTCCTATGTTCACCTCAATGCAATATATTTTGTTGTTCATCCTGTAGTTTCATATATTTTGTTTAGCCAGAAACAAATTAAATTCTGCTTAGTGCAATGCATAAGCCCTACCTTTAGCCACACATAAATTAACTTTACACAGCTATGAACATTCTTTGTGAAATCTGAGAAACATGGAAAGCATGTCTTGCATTTGTCCTCTTTGCTTGTAATCATATAAAGTTTGCAATTTTTAGTTTCCTCACAGGAAATCTAATTTCCCCCAAGTCCTAATCTACAATGGGATCCCTTCTGTTTGGGTTAGTTTAAGTTGGAAAGGAAAGGATTGATTGCAGTCTGTATAATGGGAAATACCTTTGTTACTGGCAAATTCAGTGAAATTAATCATTCGTAGACTTCCTCCGCCCAATATAAAGTAGAAAACTTCAAAAGATCACCCTGTTTCAAGTTATTTCAGTTGCTTTTCCTTCTGAGTTATTAATCACAAGATCTTGCCTTGGATACATAGCCTCATTATTCATTGTATACATTAAAAAAAAACTATTTATCAATCTCAGTACTGTTACCATGAAGAAAGTAATATCCAATGAAGAAACTCACTTTCACCTACCATAATCCCTCAGTATTTGGCACTCTGACCAAGGTAAACTTGAGGTCTATGAGACCAACACAACTCTAGAGCATTAATTTAGGAAAAGCTATTGTAAAGGACTGTAATCCTAATGCCATTTTATCTTGTTATTGAACTTTCAAACACTGCAGTTGATAAGTTCTGATAAAATAAGTTCTAAGAAAATTTATCTATACAAAACCTGTCTAAGATTGAAGATTATCAGTCATAATGTTGTTTTCTTTTTTTTATGGGGGATTTTTTTTTCTTTTCATCAACTTTTATTGCTGGATGAGGAAAGCAAATCCCAGTCCTGATACATGAGTTTTGGTCTTAGTAAATGTATCAGTGGAGTCCAATCAGTTGCTGACATGTTGTTGTTGTTAGTTGTGAAGTCATGTATTATCCATTGCGACCCCATGGACAACGTTCCTCCAGACCTTCCTGTCCTCTACCATCCCCTGGAGTCCATTTAAGCTTGCACCAACTGCTTCAGTGACTCCATCCAGCCACCTCATTCTCTGTCATCCCCTTCTTCTTTTGCTCTCAATTGTTCCTAGCAATAGGCTCTTCTCCAGTGAGTCCTTCCTTCTCATTAGGTGGCCAAAGTATTTGAGTTTCATGTTTAGGACCTTCTAAAGAGCAGTCAAGTTTGATCTCCTCTAGTACAACTGGTTTGATCACCTTGCAGTCCAAGGGACTTGGAGGAGTCTTCTCCAACACCATAGTTCAAAGGCCTCAAATTTTTGGCACTCGGCCTTTTTTATGGTCCAACTTTCACAGCCATACATTGTAACTGGGAAAACCTTGACTATACACACTTTTGTTGACAGGGTGATGTCTCTGCTTTTTAGAATGCTGTCTAGACTTGACATAGCTTTCCTCCCCAGGAGCAAACATCTTTTAATTTCTTGGCTGTAGTACCCATCTGGGGTGATCTTGGAGCCCAGGAGCCCAGGAAAATAAAGTCTGTCACTACCTCCATTCCTCATCTATTTGCCAGGAATTGAGAGGGCCAGATGCCACGATGCCATAATAACCTGTCCAAATGAAAACTGTAGGACATAGGAAGCCCTGGTAAGTTTTATTTCAAATCTCTCAATAAAGATTTCTAACATATATACAACATAATATAAGAAATTACAATGACTGTATTTTCCTCAAAATTAATTACAAGGAGTCCTTGAGTCATGACTTTAATTGAGCCCAAAATTTCTGTTGCTAAGCAAAACAGTTGTTAAGTGACTCTTGCTTCATTTTATGACATAGTTTGCCACCGTTGTTACACAAAGCATCGTGGTTAACTGAATCATTTGGTCATCTGGCTTCTCCATTGACTTTGCTTATCGGAAGATGGCTGTAAACGTTGCAAATGGTGAACTGTGCAACTGTCATAAATACGTTCCAGTTAGCAAGAGGCCAAATTCTGATTACATAGCCATAGGGATGTTGTAACAGTTGTAAGGGTGAAAAACGGTCATGAGTCACTTTTTGTCAGCGCTGTTGTAACTTGAACGGTAAATGAATGGCTGTAAGTTAAGGACTACCTCTCACAATTCTTGGAGAATCAACCATATTTTTGATGAATATATGCCTTGTTAGATAAGCTGCCCTTTGGAGAGTGAGTGTGTTCAGAAGAGTTGTGAGAGTTGTGTTGGAGAACATACAAACCAGCATACAGAGACACTGCAGTTTAAATGGGCTTCTACTTTCGTGGAAATAGAGGTATTAGAGTCCATCAAACAGTCCAAGTCATACACGGTTAAGACAGTCAGCCATCAATGTCTTTCAGTTAAGGGATAATCCAAATAATATAGTCCATAATCATACAAACAGTCTGGTACTCAAAGTTTGCTAGCAGTTGCAAAACTTAAAATAGCTCACGGCACTTTCTAACAGCCAGCTTCCAAAACACTCAAATCAGATCAGCCCAGCATCTAACAAACAGAGAGCTAACAGTCATTCTGGCTCCATCTTATGGCCGATTGAGGAAAACAGCAACCAATTACATTTTACAGTATGATTTAAAGAAACAGGTATAGCATTGTTACATGATTTATATATTGCCAACCCAACCATTAGATTATATTCCTAGCATTCTCTCCTTTGGGTAGGACAATATATAAATCTTACAATCTTAATCTGTATTCTTCGCAACAATGTTTATCTTTCATAGTACCTTGGGCTTTGGTAAAATGGTCTGCAATGTTATCTTCAGACATACAATACTCTAGTGTAATCAGTTTACTACTAACACTTTATCTTACATTTAAATATCTCAAGTCAGTGTGTTTTGACCTAGTTTTTACAGCAAGATTGGATGCCATCTGAATTGCTGCTTGATTGTCTTTATAAACAACAATAGGCTTTTGTGTGTGTGTGTGTGTGTGTGTGTGTGTGTATGTGTATATATATGCATGCCTATATAGCTTTGTGTTGTCATGTAAAACAACACAAAGCTACACACCCACTTCTGTCCTAGAGTCACAGTTTGTGCTGCACTAGAAACCACAGCAAGCACATTTCAGAGAGGGAAAATTTCCCTCCATGACCAACTGGATTTCAGTGATTTCCTCAGTGAATAGATCAAGTCTGACAGGATTAATGTTTGCAGATTTTCTTTTAAATGATTCATTTAGCCATAACCCAAGATGTCTTTCTTAAAATGAACAGGTATAGTCTCTTTAGTCACCTTTTATCAGAGCTTATCTATGAAATGTTTTCATGATAGGCCTCAGAGGAATGTATAAGTGAATATGAAATAGGACAACTACCTCAAATAGCATGTATAAAAATCCTCAAAGTCATCAAGATACCTCCTGGCAGGGAGAATGATATTCTTCATTGTTTACTGATATACTTGACTAAATGGGCTCATCTGTTTTTCATGAATTATTGGATAAGCGTGTACAGACCAAAAGCAGAGGGCACTGCAGATTGTATTAAGAGTACAGAATTCGTTACAAAGAGGAAAGATACTTGAGCTGCGTAGACCTAATGGAATTTAAAATAGATTATATCAGGAGCCAATAGTATTAGGATCATAGTTTTGATGAAATCTCCTCCCAAGATGAGGAACAGACTTCAGTATGGTCCCTTACATAAATGTAATTATTTTTATTAGGTAATCCACAGACCTTCACTATAATATAGTAAAACAATAAATATTACATGCACAGACAAGAGCCAGAACTTTTCACAACTCCAAGAACTTCGGTGCCAAAAGTTATATGATTTACAGGGGACTAGTTTAGTCTTTATCCTCTCTGATGATAGAAAACATTTGTGTAATTGATTTGACTTAGAGTGGAGAAAGAGAAGAAAAGAATGGATCATCTCTTTGGAATAAAACTGTACCCTTAAGTAAGTTGTATGAATATACTGTACTTATTGTAGAAGTAACAGATGATTATGTCCTGATTGATCTATTATTTTTACTTGAAATTAAGAAATTATCTTCTTCTTAAGGATTTTTTAATAGTAAACTAACACGTGGCTCTTGACAAACTAATGATATGTCATTTTAGGGGGGGGAGTTCAAATTTCTCATAATTGCTTGAAAGGAAATTAATTCTTGCATAGCTCAAAAATACTCTAAGTAAAACTTTCAAGAGAGTCAGCTTGGTCTAGGGGTTAAACATAGGCTAGAAACTGGGAGACCATGAATTCTATTCCTGCCTTAGACACAGAGCCAATTGAGTGAACTTGGGCCAGTCACTTCCTCTCAGCCCTAAAGAAAGGCAATTGCAAACCAAAGGAACTTTTTAAAGAGGCAACTTAACTTTCTGGGTTTTCTTTGAAGATATTTTGCTATTCATCCAAGAAGCTTCTTCAGTTCGGGCTGGATGGTTTAGAATGGAAGGATTTATCTTCCTTGCAGAAACCTGGTCATTTGCATTCTTTTAGAGAGCCATTGAGTCATCTGAAAGTTTATTTGTATTCTCAGGGTCACCTGTGTGATACAAATGGGAGAGGAGCCTTCTTGGAACTGTTGAAAGGACTGTGTTGTAGTCCCTCCTACTCTGTTGAGAGAGGGCTGTTAAATCTTGACATAGATGGCCTCTTTTATTCCTGTTTCAGTGAAACTTCTTCAAAGAAAAAACAGAAAGTCCAATTGCTTCTTGGAAAAGCACCTTTGGGCAACCATGACCTGGATGACCAGAAATCTCCATAGACAATTACAAGTCACTTTTGAAAAACCCTGCCAGGAGAACTGCTAGGACTACTCCAGGTTATATGATACAAAGGCACACAAACAAAGCTTCTATCTCTATATAACTGCCTCAACAGCCTAGACCAACTGGGATAACCTCCCTATTGCACTGAACCTTCCAGTGATTCAGCATGATCTTAGGAACAGCTGAAAGTGACTTCTGTAGAAAATGGCACACTCATCAAACTCATGTTTATGGGACATATTACACTTTATATTTTTTAAAAACAAAACTGTCTCAATTTCAGATAATGTCTATTAAGAACTACACAGCCCAGATTTTCAATTTCTGTCTCAAGTGGAAAAAGAGAGTCCTATATTATTCAAAAGTCTGCAGTACCAGTATATACATTCCACTGACCTGATCTCAGATCTCATTAATCTAGATTTAGTCACACTGTGAAGTTTTAAACTAGACTGATTTAAAAAATAACTCCACACACACCCAGCTAGGTGGATCTATAAGTCCCACCATCCACTCTATTGGCTGCTTTTGATGAAAGTGGCATATTGATTGTAGCATTCTTAAGACTTCATTAGCAATAGATAATATTTGTGAATGGTTGTAGAAGGGCTAAAAACTGATATTTTTGACATAATTGCATCAATTTTTGCAGAACTGCCACAAAAATGTGACAGTTCTGCAAAAATAAATAGCCTACTCTATGTTTCTGTGGTCCCATGAAAATATACTGACAATCTTTATTCGATAAATCCAATTGAACATATATAATCAGAAGTACTGATAAAATATGCCAGTAAGCAGAAGAAAACGATCACTAGTAAAAGATAAATAAATATAAAGTTTAATCTAAATTGTGAATAAATATCAATCTTTTTAATCAACTTTTTAATATAAAACTTTTCAACAATTAAATGTATAATTGGTATAACTAATCTCTCTGTTCTGTAATTGGAAGCATGTTTGTAATAAACCTGTATAGGAAAAGCATCTTCCTTGATGTCCTTCACTAGATTTATCTTTGCTGTACTTTAATATAAAACCGCTGACCAAGGATGAATAAACTGCTTTAGAAAGCATAAGTCAATGAAACATAATGTTCTAGCAAACACAAAAAAATAATAAATCAACTTAGCCAATTGAGGATCTGCAAAAGATGTAACCTTGCAACTATGGGCTGTGTTAAAAAACACATTCTTGCTTTACAAACCATAAAGAACACAATGCCAGTGTTATCAATGGAGGAGAGATTGCTGGAGTCATTTCATTGATTCCAATGTACAGAGCAAACTTGATTTTCAGAAATGGTTCATATAATTTCTTTTCCATTATATACTTCTTTCTTTCTTTCAGTGTAATTATGTTATAAAGAATTTTATGGCAGTTCACCTTATTTTCACTGAAGTTGCAGCATGGATATAACATTCTTAACAGTTGTACCACACTCTGTCACAAAGGAAACAAGTCTAGCAAAGTTTTATATTTGTGTGTTCTCCAGTCCCTTTTTGTTTCCTGACATGGCTACAAGGAAATGGAAATCTATGCTTCCATTTTATTTAACCACTCTTTAGCATTAATCTGAATGCAGTAAGTGAGATTTTTCTACATTTATATTTTGCTGCACAAAATATACAAAGACTTTTATTCCTTATTTAGAAATACCTCCTAAAATATTAAATGTTATAACCAGGCCTGATTTTGCCAAATTGCAATCTAGAACACAACATTTATTTTTAACTGTGCCAATAATGAGTGAAAAAGAATACTGTGGATATCCAAGAAAACAAAGAAATGGATTAGTGAACAAATCAAGCCACAGTTTTCACTCTAGGCACAAGCAACCTGGCTCACATTACCCTTGTTTAGACACATGGTTTGAAGGAAGAGTTCTACAGAGAAAGTTCTAATGATGAAAGAAAAGAGAAGAAAAGAAAAGGTGAAAGAAAATAGAAAAGAAGAAAAAACAGCAGCAAGGTAGTGATGGATACACTAGTGGAAAATTTGAGAAACCAAGTGAATTCTATTACTTTTGCTTATCCAGTGAGTATTGTTTTTGTACATTTAAGTTTAAAATGTGCATTTAGCTTACAGTTTTAGGAGGAAATAAGTTATTTAAGCTCTTTTTCTTGGTGGGATCTCCTGCCATCACTTTATGATTATATTTATTGATATATGAAGCAAAGACTGTTGTTGGAAACTATTTTCCATAACATTCACTATTTTATATTCTAACATTAAAACTTGAATTAAATTCAATGCAGTCAGCCAATTGATGCAGCCCATGACAAAGAAGAACAACTGTTCACAAGAGGAAATATTTTATAACAAACTACCAATTCCATTATGTGGCAATGCCGAAGCCAAAAATGAGCAAAGTTATTATGTGATAAGAAGAGGCTTTCTTGAAACAAGTTAAAGAACAGACAAGTGAAAATCAGCCAAAATCTGATTCAGATTCAAGGTCAGGATCAAATAAGTCATTATTCCATTTTAATTTTGATTCAAGATTTAAATGCAACAATATTTTATTTGAAACCATTCTGCACTTGACATTTAGTTCAATAAAAGGTTTAACAATTTAAGATAAATAGGTTAAAATGAAGGAAGAAGATTCCCATCTCTATTACTCTGACTCTTGATAGAATGAAATTAGCAGAGATGGATTTTCAAAAGAACTTTGGTCATTAAATTTATCCCAAAACATTTCATGGATTTGTTGTAATGATATTTTTTATTTATTATTTCTGTACCTATTTAAGGCAGTTAAAGAATGAAAAAACACAACAACTGCAACCTTCCAGTTACGTGCGTATAAAAAAGTTGTGTTGAACCCAATACTGAAAATGAGCAGTCTCCAATTAATCTATTTAGATTAATCTATTTAGAAAGAAAGCTTTTGTTAAAGTTCCAAGAATCCTCTAGCTTTTCTGAGCTGGCAGGTTTCTGGCATGGTTCATTGGCAAGATTGGCTTCTTCTAGTAATAGCATATTATGTGCAGCTTCTGAAACTTTTTTTTTAAAGGAATGAAAAAAAAATCTAACTATTGTTGTAAACATAATACACAATGATATACAATTATATATGGAAATATTCTTTGAGCACCATGATGGCCTAGAAGTGAAGAAGTTCACACCCCCACTCAGAAGGTTGAGAGTTCAATCCTAGGTAACGGCAGATATTTCTTTATCAGGAAGCAAAGAAATAATATCTGCTGTGAAATTTGCATAGGCATCAGGAAGGGAATCTGGACAGTAAATGCTCAGTTCCATTCAGTCACCCCCAACTCCACCCTATAAAAGGGATTACAGCATCGTAAAAAGAAAAAAAATGGAAATTTTCTTTAAGCAATGAGCATACTATCTCAGAGGCTTTCATATAATTAATAAACCTGAGTCTTTCCTCATTCCCAACATGCAAACAAGCCTAAATAAATTTGTAACAGAAGACTGAGACATGAACAGCACAACAAGACTGAACTATGTGTTAAAAGGCTAAAAAGGGCAATTATGTCATTATATCTCTTTGTCTTATCTTCTAGGCCTATGATGGCAAACCTATGGCACGCGTGCCAGAGGTGGCACACAGCGCTCTCTCTGTGGGTATGTAAGCTGTTACCCCAGTTCAGCTCCACCACACATGCATGCACGCCTTCTGGGGAAGATCTCTGCTGTACATGCATGGGGGGTAGGGCACATGCGGGGGGCATGTGTGCATGCATGGGAGTGGGACGCATACAGGAGTGCACATGCATGTGCAGGGGGCAAGGCACAAATGGGGGAAGCACATGCATCCGTAGGATGGGGCGCATGTGCATGGCCTGTGTGCGCATTGCATCTTGGGGGTTTAGGCAAGCACATGCACTTTGGGCACTCAGTCAGGAAAAGGTTAGCCATTACTGTTCTAGGCCATTATGCACCATGTCAAGTAATGTTAATTTAAAAAGCAATAGGAAGAAGATTAGAGTTTATGTGTGAGAATATATAAAATTCCCTAAAATCTTCTCAGCGCTATGGACAATAAACTATTGAATAGATGGCTTTAATTTTTACTGCAATTAAGTTTCTAGTTTTGTCAAAACCATCTATATGAGTCTCCTACTAAGTCAAGCTAAGAAGTTGAACCAAGAATGAGGTGTCAGAAAACGGGTGTTCTATTGTTATTGGATGATATATTGTCCAGTCCAGATGTAAAGCCTGAAATATTGGACAACTATTTACTATGTCAATATTATCATGTCATTCAGCATTAGCTATCCACTAGTCTATATATGGAAGCAAAGCTGTTTAAGAAGTTAAGATGATACAAAGACAAAATATCTACCGACTATCCAAATAGCCTTTGACTCTTTCTGTAGTATTTGAAAGCCCCTAATTTCATTCAGTGTCTCACACTGCTTGCTTATTTAAAATGCTTAATTTGAAGGGATGTTTCTGTCAACTCTCCTTTGATTCCAATGATTTGCTGTTTTGGATAGCCTATTAAAGAATAAGAGGGAAAAATAGGAATCAGTAGATTGTTAATGTTTCCTCTCGCTTTCTTTTGGGACTGAAGCTTTCCTAACTTATCCACCACTTATCTTAGGTTAATAGTGAGGTCTCTTGACACAATACCTGATCTGCTGTAAGACAAAATATATAAGAACACAGAGCTGAGCCAAACTGGAGAGAGTGTTAGTGATTGAACAGAAAGTAACCTTTGTGAACAGATTCACTGATTGTATACTTCATGACTAATGATCAGCTTAATGAAAAAAGTCATCCCTTCATTTGTAAAGATGACTAATGAAGGGAGTCCTGCCAGAATGAACAGGAAAATATTCCATTCCCAACCAGTACTAATGCATTAAAAATCACCATAGAATGGTTGGGAGGATATGAGAAATGAGACCCACTGATCAAAAGCCAAAATGTTCATTCTGATGAATGAAGGTATTATGGAATATTATTACTAGAAAATAATGTTCTGAAGAAAGGAAGGAAGGAAGGAAGGAAGGAAGGAAGGAAGGAAGGAAGGAAGGAAGGAAGGAAGGAAGGAAGGAAGGATGGGTGAGTGAGTGAGTGAGTGAGTGAGTGAGTGAGTGAGTGAGTGAGGGAGGGAGGGAGGGAGGGAGGGAGGGAGGCACAACAAAAGTCATAACATTTTACTTCCAAACAAGGAGTAAAATTGTAATAATGTCCAGATTTTGACATTTCATTGGTCAAGTTCAGTACATTTTCTGCTGAGTAGTCTAAGAGAACAAATGATTAATTAATTTAGCTCCTCATTTCACATTGTACTCAGATTTCTTTGAAGTACCCTAGCTTCTAATATTTTCCCAGTGGCTTACATCTCAATAAGGTAGGGAGTATGACTAGTTCCAAATTATTTTACACCCGAATCCAGGATAATAGACACAGCTGTTGAAATAACTATTGAGTAGAAACAATTAGGCAGGAAATTCAGGATTATCACTCTGAAAATAAATATTATAAATTAACCTTAACTCTAACTGCAGTCCACATAATAATGATTGGGCCAGAGATAGACCAAAACTTTGGACTTTGGATATTAGGATTCAAATAGACCCTGATCATAATAAACTGGTGGATTGTTGAATACCTGAAAAATCAGACTGCAACATTAGATATTGCATAAATGTCCACAAAATGATTAAGATGATAGCAACATTTGGAGCTTTTTAGCTTAGAAACGGACAAATGTAGGAAGAGGTCTAATAAAGAAATATACAATTATGCATTGCATGTTATATGTAGATATGATCATGAATGATGTGAAATCCAAAAGATTTTTCAGCGAGAAAACTATGGAGGTTATATATTATAAACTGCAATGATGACTAATGTGCTTAAAAAAGGATTAGATAAGGTTGCCAATGGCAGATGATTGTTATTATGAATATCAGAGGTTGTATTAGTATCAATTACTGCAGAATAGAAAGGTACTATTATGTCTTGCTTATGGGTTTTCCACAAAATCTAGTTGTCTACTTTAGGAGCACAGTGCTATAATCAATTGAACTTCTGTCTGATCTTGCAGAACTGCTGCCTCTGCTTTTGGTTGCTAATGAACAAACAGAGTTTGGTTTAAAAAAATCTACTTTTTAAATAATGTGTCGTGTACACATACTTAATTTGTTCCATACACATAGTTAATAGGCTGTGAAGCACTTTGGATTCAGTCTTGAAAAAAGTGTTTTGGAACATGCAGAAGTACAAATATAAAGCAATTACATGTAATCCCCCAAAATGCAAAAATAACAATTTTCTAGCAAAATTACAATATTAATAGTTAGTGATGATTGTAGTAACAGCTGAGAGCTCAACACAATCATCCATGCTTTCTTAAAATTTTGGTATTCCTCACAATTAATTTCTGCATCCACTGGCAGAGAATGTTTTTGGCAAAGTGATAGAGATGTTAAAGAAACATTAGGGTAAATATTAGGCAGTCCCAGAAAGACATCTAAGCATGACGATGTGGTGTTATATTATGATGATGTGACACAGTAATTTTTTATATACTTTAAACTGTAGAAACCTCAGCAACTGAGTAAATAAATGTACACAAAAGTTTATTAGATTAAGCTGCCAAGATTTTTAACTACATCGTATAGTCAAACCTGATTAATGAGACCCGCCTATATGATGAAAACCAAGGCTCTGTGTTGTCTTTCATAAATAATACAGAACTTATTGCTCTATGCAATAAAAAACCATGCTGCCAGTAAAGAATTAGGAAAGTTCCTAACAGATTAGACACTAATTGATCCTTAAATTATTCATATCATTTCTCTAGGTACTTATTCTGGTGTTCTTTTTTTTTCTTTCCCTCTTTCTCTTCTTGTTTCAAACATCAAGTATAAAATGTTTTCTTTAAAAATAAATGTTTGATCTATGATGAAATCTTTTTGTTAGGTTATTGGTGAATAGTCTATACTTGAAGGAATGACATCATAGTCATTAAGATGTAAATTTAAAATTGGTATATGTGTGGCATGTGTAATTTTCCATAAATTTCTATCAGATCAGCAAGCATTTCTCTGTAAAGACGGGGGCGGTTTTTTTGGCAATTAATGCAACCCTATACACAATAAACTTCATTGAATTCACTAGAGGTTGCTTCTAGATATGAACAAGATGTTGTCTAAAATCAGATTTCAAGAACAATTTGCTGTAGCTTGTGCTTTATTTCCTAGTAGGTTGAAGGATTTGGAGTTAATCAGGTTTGTTTTCATTAAGTTCATTTTTTTTAATATTCACACAGGCAAATATTTTACACCATATCAACAAACAATAATTGCCTGTTGTTATAATGTAAATGTCCTCATTTCTGGAAGTGTGTTATTGCCTGTGTAGTAGATAACATTTTTTCAATCAAAGATCTGTGATAGCTGCATTCCAGTAGTTTACAATCAAATTCCACGATGTAAAACCATCTTACAGGATATCTTTGTCATCACATACTTATGCCTTCAGAACTGTGTATTTGTGTTTGAAGTTGCTTATCTTTCCTTTCAATTATGGTTCAGCAACCAGATCTCTAGAATTACTTATATATACAACCCTTATTTTTTTTTTAAAAAAAAATCACTATTTCTGAATTTTATAAAAACTTCCTGCTCTCATAGTGGTGGTCAATTCCTTTGGGCATAAATAGAAGAAAGAGAAATGGGAGTGCCAGGAGAAGGAGAAAAAGAACTTGAAAATGAATAAGTGGTCTCACTCATGTTTGCTTCTGGCTCCGCTTAACATTTGCTTCAGCTAGATCTTTCTATAGATGGTCTCTGGGAAGATGAATTCCACAATAGAAAAACAGTTGCTTATCTGTGTTTGAAACAAATGCATAGATCTTTCTTTGAGAACATCTTTGCTGGGAAAGACAACCTTGACTGTCCTTTTCCCTATTACTGTTAAAGTACTATATATTACTGTTAGCAAAAATGTGTCACAGGTCCTCCTAATTTACTTTCATTGCTTTGCACACCTAATGAAAAGCAACGGTATTTCTCTTCTTTGAATAATGTTGCTTTAATAGTTTATATTCTATTTGGACTTATTTTAGTAACCTGAAAAAGTACACCCAGTGTCAGGGTTGCTGGCTCAATGTGTTGTGTTCAGCTACTATGATTGAAGAGGATCTGATAGAACAGTGATGATGAACCTTTTAGGCACAGAGTGCCCAAACCAGAAGGCATGCATGTGCACATGCATTCATGAGCACCAGAGCACTGGAAACCCAACCACTAGCTGGCTGGCATGCATGTGTGCCTTGAAAACCCAATGACCATCGGACGGCGTGCATGCATACCTAATGAACATCTGGTTGAGCTGGGGCGATGGCGCCCATGCCCACAGAGCGGGCTCAGTGTGCCACCTCTGGCACACATGGCATAGGTTCGCCATCACGGTGACAGAATGTACGGGGAAAAATAAGACCATGCATGCCAACACTGCTTCCAGCAGCCCACCCTTCCCCTATTCACCATGATGAAATCTGCAGGGAAGTTTTACTCGTATGTAATAATGCAGAGATACAGATTGCATGGAGGTTTTTCGTTGTACTAAGGTAAATTGAATAGAGGTTTCCTTAGAGGCCTTTTAGCAACCCAGGGAGATTTAAATCTTATAGAATAGTCAGGCATTCCTAATTTTTATGCATG
This sequence comes from Thamnophis elegans, assembly GCF_009769535.1. NCBI lineage: Eukaryota > Metazoa > Chordata > Lepidosauria > Squamata > Natricidae > Thamnophis > Thamnophis elegans. The sequence continues at coordinate 51,528,909 of NC_045548.1, read as the reverse complement.
TTGCCAAATAATACCTTATGAGAGCTGCTCTACATATTGGACAACACTCTGATTCAGTGTACTTCAGTACTCCAGGCCAGAATGCAGTGTGGATTGAAGCAATTACACTCTCACTGTGCCTAGCTTTCCTTCAATTTTATCCTCTTTTCATATAAACACATGGTAGTAAGACCATTCAGGGCCTGTATGGTTTTCTAGTTAGGTAAATGGGGGCATGGAGCTCTTACCACACTTCAGAATGTAGATCAGGTCAAAATAGACTGTTACAAGGTACAAATCTGGCTACTTTCAGAACTAGAAATCCAGCCACAAAGTTATATGAGCTTTACACAGTTTATTATACAATCCTTTTGATTTCCTTGATATTTTCTTAAAAGGATTATTTATTTATTTTATGTATCAAATTTAGTGTTATCCATCTCACTCTCAAAGTGACCCTGGGTGAAATTACAGCTAACAACATAAAAAAAATATATAAAAATACAGTACAATAGTAAAACAGGAACCAAGTTGAAACACAGATAGTACAAATTACAAGTTAAAAGGTGTGGGGAATGTCTTCAAAGCTACTACCCTTCCCAGGGCTGCATACCCCACAGTGATCCCCATGCAAGTTAGCAGAGCTGGGTCTTCATACGCTTCCCTAAGGCAGGCGAGTGAAGGCCTGCCTCACTTCTGGGGAAAGAATATACCAAAGGGTGGGAGAAACATCAGGAAAGGCTTTCTCTCTGGACCTCAACAGTCAATTTTTTTTAACTGATGGGGTCTTTAATATACCTTTCTGCCTGACCTTGTGGGGTGGGCTGATATAATGGGGATAAGACATTTCCTTGTGTGTAGTTATAGATAAAGGTTTCTGCTTGAATTAAACTCTGCTTTTGATAACTTCATAGACACATGCAAACTATTTTTTTAGTAACAATATGTAAGTGATTTGCATTCTTCAGGTATTTGTTTATCAACTACCCAGTCAAGCCTAAGAATCTCTATGGTTTCTCATCCAACTACTAAGTAAGTCTTAAGTTGTTTTAACTTTTTTATCCTGACAACGTGCTGTTACCTAATAAGACTAAAAGAAAAAGAAAATTTGCATTGGCCACTATTAGAGAAGTTTATTATGTTCACATCTGCTTATAAACTAATGGGATAGGGCAAAAGAGACAGTCCAAATCTCCATCACTCCTCATAACTAACATAATCTGGTTTGAAATAATGTTGCTGAACCAATTCTAAATATGGGGATTTTATAGTTATTTATCAAATCCCTAAATCCTAAACATTCAGATAAAATTAGAAATAGTGAGAGTTAGAGTAGATCTTTGAACCTTTATAGATTTTCAGTTTCTTATAAACTCATAATTTCTTTGTAGTTCAATGGCTGTCTTCAAAGTGCAAATGAAACTGTATTCAGCCTCTTGGATTTTAACATTTGATATCGGTGTTTGTTTTACACTAGCTGTTTTTCCTCGACAAATTATGCCCCCAAAAAATTAACATTACTAACATATCTATGCTTATAAGGAAAGAATAAACCAACTGATTATCAACCCATAATTCACACAAAATATTTGTAAACTCTGCTTGTTTCAGATTCAGACTCCAAACCTGCAACACTTAAATTATGTTTGAATTTGTGCCAGTCTATATCATTCTCTGCTTCCTTGATCTATTCTAACTAATCCTTGCAGCTGCATCTCTGTTCTCTAATTCTTTGGGGGAAGTTTATGAAACATTAATCAGGTCCACCCCAACAGTGTACGGTCCCCTAAAAATGAACTCTTACTTGTTTGTTTTGATACTATGTAATGATTTGGAAAGATTGTGTGTATATTGCAATTTGCCAAGACTGGATAAAGAGCAAATTCCCAAAAAATCTTTGATATAGTAAGGTAGTGTATAGGAGTAAGATCAATATAAATCTTATTCGGTGTCTTTGCAATGTAGGCCAGGTCTGCTGAGCATGAGGCTGATTTTGAGCTGAATTGGTTATTTTTCTGCTCATACTATTTGTCCTGTTTATAAACCCTTCCTTATAGCTTCAATATTTTCCAAAATATAGTAACAGCAGGTGTGACATGAGAATGATACAATAAAATATCTCAGTGAAAAATGTACTATCATCAAATAGCAAGGAATGGAAGCCAATGACATAGTCCTAATCTAATGGTCAATGCCAAACATTTCTTTCTGTAAAAAATAAAAATCTATTGGTCCCCTGAATGATGAATCCCTTTTGAATCCAACTTTCGATAGGGGAGTGTCTTATTCTAAGTGAATTTAAGGGCTACTGTGATGCTCCAGCGCTATATTCATTTCTTTTACTTCTCCTATCATATTTTCCCTTTATATTTGTAATTTTGTATGCTGATATGAAAAGCCTGGTCATAGATAGACAGAAAATTTCAAGGCTATCTCCATTTTTATGAATAGCTTATTGAGAAAAAAATAAAACAGTTCACTGAAAAACTATTTAGAGCCAGTGCTTTAAATTGGGTAAGACAATCTGTTGTAACCTGGGCAGTATTTATTAAATTAGCATTGTTCTGCAGAAACACTCTGATTGCCATATTTTCTACCAACTGCAGTTTTTGGATCACCTTCAAAGACAACTCCATGTGGAGTACATTACAAACTTCTAAGGTGATCAGGCATAAATGACTGCTGCCAAGACTTCTCAGTCCAAAAAGGAATCAATGGCCCACTAACCTAACTGGACAAAACCTGTCCCTTTCATCCCAGAGTCCATCTGGTGTTCTACAGAAGCCATGATTCCAAGGGGAATCCATGTTGTGAACCTGTTGTTGAGGGAGAATAATTCCCTCTAGAGACATGATGGTGAATCTATGGCAGGCATGCCTCAGGAGCCCTATCAATGGGCATGCAAGCTCAGCTTCTGTGCGCAGATGATTTTCAGGCCTTTTGGACTCACCAGAAGTTGGGAAACAGGCTGTTTTCGCCTTCTGGGGGGATGGTGAAGGCCATTTTCACCCTCCTCAGGCTCCTAGAAAGCTCTGGATTCTGGGGAGAGCAAAAAACGGACCTTCTGGTCCAACTGGAAGTTGGCAAATGGGCCGTTTTCAGTTTATGGAGGGCCTCCGGGGGGTGGGAAAGAGTGTTTTTGCCCTCCCCAGGCTGCTAGAAAGCTCTGGATTCTGGGGAGAGCAAAAAACGGACCTTCTGGTCCAACTGGAAGTTGGCAAATGGGCCGTTTTCAGTTTATGGAGGGCCTCCAGGCGCGGGGAAGAGTGTTTTTGCCCCCCAGGCTCCTAGAAAGGATGTAGAGCCTGAGGATGGTGAAAAAATGGGTACATTGTATCATCGCATATCAAAAGCGGGGGTCGCATGGGGGGTGTCATGTGTGCATGCATGGGAGGCAGGGACAAAGAATTATGGTATGGGCACACTTGCACATGACCCCTCCGCTCACCCCACTTTTGGCACGCAATGGCAAAAAGGTTAGCCATCACTGCTCTAGAGCATGGGTATCAAACTGGCCAGCCTGCAGGCCGGATGCGTCATGTGTAGGCCACGCCCACCCCAGCTCCACAAAAGGGGGAAAAATCACAATATATCATGTGACACAGTGGTGGGTTGTAAATATTTTTACTACTGGTTCGGGCAAGCTGCCATATGCACTAATGCAGTCCACACACAACACTTCTGCACATGTGCAAAAGTGTCCAGGCAGGTGAGTGGGGCCTCCTGCCACCGCTAATACCGGTTTGGCCAAACTGGGAGCAACCCACCACTGATGTGATGGCAACGTGATGCCATGAGTTTGACACCCATGCTCTAGAGCTATCAAAAGAATTGATGCACAGCCAAGATATTTCCAAGCAAACAACATATGGCTGGGATTCAGTTTAAGCCTATTTCATTCCATTAAAACTTTCACAGCCTCCTGATGGCAAGTAATGGACCTATCCTGGCAAGGCAATGTATAATAAGATATTATATCACCAGTATCATAATTAACAAATATTTTTCTAACTCCTTTCTTTAGCTATTTCTCAGTCTTCTAATGCATTTTTTGACTGTCTCACATAGTTAGTCCTCAACTTATGACCACAATTGAACCCAAAATTTATGTTGCTAAGTGACAAATTTGTAAAATAAATCACCACAGTTGTTAAATTAGTAACCCAGTTGCTAAGTGAATCTGATTCTCATTGACTCTGCTTGTCAGAAGATTTAAAAAGTGACCCCTGGGGCACTGCAACCATCATAAATGTGGGTCAGTTGTCAAGCATCTGAATGTAAATCACATGAGCATGGGGATGCTGCGTGGGTCGTAAGTCTCTTTTTGTTGTAACTTTGAATGGTCACTAAGTGAACTGTTGTAAATCGAGGACTACCTGTATACCACAAGGAGGTGAACATTTTCCCTTGCCAAGAACCTAAATCAATTTCTTTCAGTGCCCTTTTGAAGTTACATTAAGTCTTTATGAAAACATGCAAGGGATGGTTAGATTTGAGAGCTGCTGGTTGCTTGCTTCTGCTGCAAATGATACTAGCATTAGCATTAAAAATGAATTCATTTTTCTTGAAAATTAAATATTTGCCTTCCTTTCAGTATTAATTTTTAAATAGTTAAATGGGATATGATAATATGATCCTAAATATTTCTATTTACTAATTTTCATCTTTACGTACATTTATGGTTGAGCAGCCTGTATTCTACTGACTATGTTAAAGTTTCAACATTATTTGTTTCTATACTGCCGGCAAACTCTTGAGAAAAGACTATAATGGAAAAATTGGGACACCGGTCAGAACAAGCTGCACAGCTGTGATATAAATGATCAGTTTGATCATTGGAATGAATTATGAATCTTTTCTCAACAATTGACGGATCCTGTCTGAAAGGTCAACATGCAGTTCAATCATTTATGGCCCACAATCCTACTTGTTATGATACGGCAATCCAGGTTTACATTAAAAAGAAGACTGAGGTCATGCCATCTCCTCCACTTAGTCATTGTTACATTTATTTTCTCAGCACATTCTCAGAGCATCTGTAAATTTTGTAGATGGCTCAAATGATGTTACCATCTGCTGGGAAGCTCCAATTACAGTCCATTCCCTAGCAAACAGGTGTATATGTAAAAGTACATATTTTTCTAATTAGCAATCCTTTGAGAAGAAAACTAGAATTTGGACAGGAAAGGAGATTAAATTTTGTTTGTACTCTTTGAGATTATTTTCAAATTACAGACTAGGGGACTGTTGATAGAACATTAAAAAGAAACATTGAGTTTCTTAATTTGCGCAGATTTTATAATAGATAGATAATCCATATTTGGATACAGCCATTTATTATCATTCATTTAGTGGGCAAAGATTCTATTGTAAGATCTTATTTGCCAATTTTCAGTTTAAAATATATTGCCTCCTCCGTGCCCAGGACCATGGGGAATTAGTAAAATTTGACAAATCAAGAGCAGTGCCAAGAAAAGAACATTGGGAAATATGGGCATTGTTTAACCAAATTGAATCTTTTCACTCAAGACCAGAACTGTATTTTTGGAATGGGGAATGAACTCATCCCAAAGCAAATTATTTGTGGACTGTTCCATATGTTCACTTTTAAAATAACACAAGCTGTTCATTTGTATCAAACTTTCATCTAAGAAGGAGTCTATCTTTTTGCTGCACAATGTTCTCAGTAAGTATTTGAGTTTCAAGGCCAATGGAGTAATCCAAGATAAATACAAACTTAAGAAAGCCTTTTGAGTGTTCCAGGCTCATGCGGATAATGCTGGCTTCCTTGATCCTTACTGTGATATTGCAAATGTCAAAGAATATGGGAAGATACTGGGAAGATAACCTACTTGTCTTTGACACTGATGAATTTAATCATGATTTCACTAACACATACTCCATATATGCAACCTGAGTTCTTACATGTCTATTGTGTACTTGTATTCTGTTCTTTTTAAGGAGCACAAACTCTTTTACAATCAGGAGTTAAATCACTTTGAATGTAGCACTAAAATAGATATCACTTCCTTAACAAAATATAACAAAAATACGACTGAAGAGACTGGAGACTTGAAGGTTTTTGTTTTAGTTTAAAAAATATCATCAATAATTTAGGATAGAATTCCGGAAAACTTTTACCTATATGAGGGGTCCTTGGTGCTCTCTGAACTTGGTTGCTTTCTTGCAGATGTTTCATTACCCAAACTAGGCAACATCATCAGTGTAGTTCAGAGCTGTCAAACTTCCAGCCTGTGGGCCGGATCAGATGTGGATTCCGGAAGTTACTATTGCTGGTTTGCTCGTGGATGTGCCGCACACACATGTGCAGTACAATCAAAATATTCTGCGCATATGCAGAAGCAAAAAAAAAAGATGGTGGTGCCTATGGCGCTGCTTGGGAGCATGACATGGCTTCGTCACTGTCGGTTCCAGAGACCCAGGCCATCAAACCAATCCAAACCAGTAAGAACCCACTACTGGGCCAGACGCATTACACGCTGGCCATATCTAGGCTCGGTTTAAGCAAAGGGGAGAAAAGTCCCAATACGTCACGTGACACCGCCATGAGGACATGAGTTTGACACTCCTGGTGTAGTTCATTACCTAGTTTGGATAATGAAACATTTGCAAGATGCAAGCTCAGAGACCATCAAGGACCCCTCACTTCAACCCTCGGCTACAAGCATTCTCCTTTATTGTTACTTTATCTTGTCAAATACAGTAGTGGTGGTTAGGAATAATGTACCCTATGAAGTAAAGCACGTAGAAGGTCTATCTTGATTCATAGCAAAGGATTATTGAATCAAGTATTGCATTCCCCATAGGGATCAACCAGATCCCTGTAGAAGTTCTTATGAAACATGACAGTTCTTTCCCATTCTGGTATTCTGCTGCTGAAGATAGTATAACTGTTTTTTTTTTTTATAAATACCGGCAGCCTTACTGTGAATGATAAACTACCTTCAGTTAATTGATTAAAAGCTAGATTCAGAACAATGGGAAATTATTTCAGATATCAGATACCTATATGATGTTTTCCAAAAACAACCCATAAATGCCATCAGAAATGCATCAATAAATCTCTCACATGTAGATACATTATTGTTACAATATGTGTTTTTTTAATCCAAGATCTGAATTTATGCAAGATCTAATGAAACAGAATATGCAATGCGATGCTGAGTTCTCTAACACAAAATATTGGATGCAGGTAAATGAAAACTTTTCAAAAGCTTTACTGCACATTGGAAAATCGGTCATTTAAAAAAAGAAACAAACAGCATTTCTTCATGTACACACATCTCATTTTCTTCGTGTTCCTGCTCCTCCTCCTTATTCCAAAAATATCCTTCAAAGGACTTGTAGCTTTCAAATTGTGTATTTTCGTAAGGATGTAAGTATAAGCCTCTACTATGTATGACTGTCCTGCCTTGGAATGTAGTGTCTTTTCACAGATACACATAAGAATATGCATTGCTTAGTATGCATGAAATATTGCTGGTTTAGTTTTGAAAGACATAAGAAATACATTCACTTTCTGGTGCTACCATTGCCTTACATTAAACCTGAGAGATTACAGCAATGTGCAATTTAAAGCATTTTATTTCACTTAAAGGAAAAGAATAAAAGCTCTATATTCATTGTGTTGTATTCCGTAAATATAATTAATCTTATTACAGGAATAAGTAGGAGAGAGGGACTGTCAAGATTAACAGCTCCAATGTTTTTCCAAAATAGAATTAATGAAGCTAAAGCAAAACTAAACTGAAAGTGTGAAAAACCTTTTAGATGTTATATGTTATATGAAACTGAATTCTATTTAATTCAAACTAATGATTTGTATAAAAGCTTGCCTTGGTAAAAAGCTTTTTTACATTAGTGTAATCAGAACTTAAACCATAGTACATAAGTCTAAATTCATGGGCTTCACTTGCAGTCCTAACTATAGTAGTCAATCAGGAAATTAATTAGTAAGTCCTGCCATTCCTTTGCATTGATTATTCAAAAAAAAAGTCTGTATTTGGAATTCTCAGTCTTCTACTGTCTTACTCAGGCTCCAGACCATGGAAACACCTGAAGGTGAATAGCAAATCCAGTCAAGATTGCTGAATTAATGGATGAATGGATCTTATTGTGAACAACTGGCAAATATTTCAGATAACAATTGTGGTAATGTGAGGATTTTGTAAAAAAAAATCAACACTTTAAAAATAAAATTAAGATCCAATGCAAAGCTCTCTCTGTGTGTGTATGTGTGTGTGTGTGTGTGTATGTGTGTGTAAGAGAGAGAGAGAGAATATTTTTACTACCTGAAGCACAACATTTTTTGATTACAGTCCTTCCTATATTATCAACTACTAAATAATGGCTGAGCCAAAATGACTATTCTAACTTCAGCATTCTATTTCCAGGCAGAGAAATATTAGAAACAAATATAGCAACATGTGGGGGCTATTTAAGAGGTAGGGTTAGTGACCTCTCAGAGATTGATGGCATTTTGATTTCCCAGAAGCTGCCACAGAACTCAGAATTGGAAATAAAAGTTATGGCTACTAGAGGCTACTAGTAGAGAAATAGCCAATAAGACAAATGCTATGTTTGCAACAGTTTCCCCCAGTTGCAATGTATGGATGTGAAAGTTGGACCATAAGAAAAGCTGAGAGCCAAAGAATTGAGACCTTTGAACTATAGAGCTGGAGTGCCTTGGACTACAAGACGATCAAACCGGTCAGTCCTAGAGGAGATCAACCCTGACTGTTCTTTAGAAGGCCAGATCCTGAAGATGAAACTCAAATTCTTTTGCCACCTAATGAGAAGGAAGGACTCACTGGACATGAGTCTCCAGTCTAATGCTGGGAACGATTGAGAGCAAAAGAAGAAAGGGATGACAGAGAATGAGGTGGCTGGATGGAGTCATGCTCATGCTTAAATGGACTCCAGAGGATGGTAGAGAACAGGAAGGCTTGGAGGAATTTTGTCCATGGGGTCATGATGGGTTGGACATGACTTCGCAACTAAAAACAACACATTTGCAATGTTTGCAATAGAGAAGCATTACGCTATACCAGAAAGCTGTGGTTTTGTTTGAAACAGCCAGGCCTTTGTTTAAATGAGTTGGACCACACTTTGGTAGCATGTACTGACATTGGAGCCTTCTGAGGAATCTTATTTTCTGGGATAAGGGTAATAAATGGGGTGTGTATGTGAAATTGGGGGGTGTTAAATTCCCCAGTCTCTCCTCCCTTGATTTTAATGAGAAAGTATGTGTTTAGCATAGCTAGACAGTGGAGCCTCCTGACACCTTAAGACATCAGGAATTCTCAAGGTGGACATATTCTACTTCAAAGGTTGGTAGTGATTGATTGATTGATTGACTGCTTATGTGCCATAAAATCTTTCCTAGCAACTACATAGATCAATTTTAGTCCCTCAGTACCTTCACTGAAATATAAGGAATCCTGGAACCTCTAGGATGCTTTTCCGGTGTTAGATGTCACATCAAGGTTAATAATTCTCTATTCTCCAGGAACTTAAAACAATTTTCAATAGGTAGTTTGCAACAGATGCTTCACAGACTTATATGGTTTCAAGAAGTTGCTTTACTGAAAACATGAAAGGTGTAATATCTGTGAAGATTTGCCTACTGCAGAACACAGAAGTCAATCCATAGCTATACATATTTAATACATACCCTTATTAAGGGCTAAATGAACAGAGGAAGTCACACATTGGATCTGGTTTTTCAGGGTAGTGCAATGTTATTTGGATTGAAGAACATTAACATATGTCAGTTATAACAACAACACAGTAGAAAATTTAGTTGTGTGTAATTAAGTTTAAGACAGAAACATTGTTGCATAACAGAGATATATTTTGCTGTTATTAATTAGTGTCATATTTGACTTGGAATGTAAATAACTTTAGGTTTATCGATATTGACATTTTAGAAATCACATTTAATATTTATATGTCCTTTTCTATCTCTAAAGTTAGGTTATCTAAATTTTAGAATGATAACATGAAACAACACAAGAAAGGCCTAGATCACTGCTGATTTAAGACAACAGGAAAAATCAACTGTTTATTTGGACTTCAGTAAGCCTAGATATATAAGGAAGGAGAAAAAAGTTGAATTATAGGCAGGTGTGGGTGGTACATCTTAAAAACACAAAACTGAGAATGTGACATTACAATGCACACACAAAAAGGGACAGAATTTGCATCATAACAACACATTTGCCCCCTTGGCCATTTTGAAATACATACCATGTGGAAGCTATAAGACATTGCAAAGGCTACATAAACCAGCCTTTGTTACTCATGTTTAAAAACTGCTAATGATTTCAGTAAGAAGGAAAAGCATTTGCTTAAGGTCACTGTCACTGATCATTTTATTGAAAATTTTGACATACCAATTCTTATGCAAAGCATTTTAAGGCAGTATAGGAGATTAACACACATCTATGGAATATAAAGTGGAATATAACAAAATAAACAATGAAAGAGAACAAACAGAAAGAATACCAACTATCAGTAGAATTCAGGAAACCCTGTTCTAATGCCTGTTCTTTCTCCACTGTTAGTTTTTATAACAAAAGCATCAGCTGATAAAATAAAGATTTTCTTAAAATCATATTCCTTTATAAAGATTATCTGGACATCTTCATGTAGCTTTCTTGACCCAATATGGAAGTAATTTGCCACTGCATTTGGGATTTCTTCAACTTCCCAAAGTTACTTATAGCTTTAGGGTTTCCTGCTGCTTTCCATTTCAAGCAGTAACCAGATCTAACTTTGCTTAGTTTTTTTCAACATCATCCAAGGTTAACTATATAATATGCTGGTTATTTTTAAAAGACCAAAGAATTTATCTCCAAATTTAGGATGCATCCCTTGAATTTTAGGCTGATGGATAGGCCTTATAATAATTGCTCATGTTTAATTATCATTTTCACATTTTTGAATTCAAGCAATACATGGTTTGTTTATTCAAAGATCTGGAAATTAAAAAAAAAGAAAATAAACACAGACACATATTAAAGACCAAATTCCAATGAATGACATAGCTACATGACATATGCAACATGAAGAAAGTGGTGCTTAAAGAAGTTGTGGTCTGTCCTCTATTTTAAACCAGAAAGCTTTACTTTTGAAGCTTCAGGGCTCCATACTTCTTTTTTCTTCTCTTCTCTTCAATTGGTGGAAGCAATGAGTGAAAGCGATGGGTGGAAACTAATCAAGGAGAGAAGCAACTTAGAACTAAGGATAAATTTCCTGACAGAACAATTAATCAGTGGAACAGCTTGCCTCCAGAAGTTGTGAATGCTCCAATACTGGAAGTTTTTAAGAAGATGTTGGATAACCATTTGTCTGAAATGGTATAGGATTTGCTGCCTAGGCAGGGGGTTGGACTAAAAGACCTCCAAAGTCCCCTCCAACTCTGTTATTCTATTCTATTCTTCTAAAATAGTCTAGACGTGTGGAGCTCATTCTGAACTAACCTGCTTTTTTCAGTCTTTACTGAATAAAGGAGATATGGCGGGATGGGGAAATCTCAAAGGTTTTGTTATCTGTGAAAGTAACAAACTTTCAGTTCCAACTCCAAGATCATGTGCCACCTGATCAATGTCAGATCTTACAATCTCCTGACCACAGAAGGAGGGCCATGAAGTCATGGTGACAAATTTTAATTAAAAAAAATCAGTGCTGGCCGTTAAATTATAGCAATAGCAATAGCAGTAGACTTATATATCGCTTCATAGGCCTTTCAGGCCTCTCTAAGCGGTTTACAGAGAGTCAGCATATTGCCCCCAACAATCTGGGTCCTCATTTTACCCACCTCGGAAGGATGGAAGGCTGAGTCAACCCTGAGCCGGTGAGATTTGAACCGCTGAACTGCTGATCTAGCAGTAGCCTGCAGTGCTGCATTTAACCACTGCGCCACCTTGGCTCTTATTAGGGGCTTCTGTACAGAATCTAGCGCTTGGTAATATGGAAATTGACCATCCATGGGTTTTAAGGAGTTATTGGATATAATTTTATTTAGTATGTGTACTTTTTATGTAATGTTTAGTGTCCTAATGACTGCCCTGACACTTGGCAAAATAGCACTTAAGATGAACCTTGCAAAAAAGTGGCAATAGTTGTCATGGATGAGAGAATAGGAGAGATTAAACTGACAGTGTCAGCCCTCAGGCTGCCATCCAGGGGGAACCTGTCCATCACCATGCCCACTCAGCCATGCTTACACGCCACTAACGCTGCCACCCTGATGTTGCCTCTCTGATGTCGATTGACATCAGAGAGCTGCATGTGGCTCTTCTACTCAGGTGCAACTGCCTACTCTGATGTAACTCTTTTGCTCGGATGCTGCTAACCAGGAAAGAGGCTATGATGACACTGAGTGGGGGTGTGGCTGAGGTTGTGGGTCATGGTGATTGGAAAAATATTGGGTTTCTGTCTGGATGGTCTCTTGTGATGAGCCGATGGACAGAGAATGGAAGCAGTGAGCTTCCTCCCATATTTGGGCATACCAGGGGGTTGTGACACTAATTACATATCTATTCCCCTGGCTCAGCGGATAAAAAGGAGAAGAGCCTGTGGCCTAGTGGTTAATACATCTGTCTAATATGTAATACAGCCCAGGTTCGAATCCCAGTAAGGGTATGGCTAGCTGATGAGAGCTAAATAGCTTGAAATAGATCTATACTAGTCTCCCTTTATTTATTTATCAGCACAAATACAACACACACACACACACACACACGTGTGTGTGTGTGTGTGTGTGTGTGTGTGTTGGTGTTAACTTGGTTAGAGCTGACTTGGATTTGATTACCTTTGTATCATTGTCATTTAGTGCTGGTTATCACGTAGTTTCTTAGATAGAGATAAAAGTTTTGCACCAAACAAACTGAATCTCTGTTTGTATGCAACGTGAATGCCGGAACGTGACAGAAAAGTCAGTTCTCAGCCCCTATAAATACTTCACTTCGCACAGTTTCTGTTTGGTCTGAATGGTGTCTGAAGAAGCAGAGGCAGCAGCAGTGGTCCTACCTGAGGTCACTCCTTTGGTCATTCCAACACAGGAGGAAGAAACAGAGGTAGCTGTAAGATGTAAGGAGAGTCCCTTAGTAGACCAGGCCTCTGCCACTGGGGCTATTCCTACATATCAGCCAGTGGTGCCAGCGAATGAGTAGTGAAAGCGTACGGGGTTAACAACCAGCTCAGAATTACCCATGCCTTCTCACTAGGGGGGGGGGGGTGTCACCTTACTTGGTGGAGAGAAGGAGGGTGACTGAAGATGAAGAGGGTGATTGGAGCTACTCCACTGCCTTGGGTAGCCGGACAATGGATTGTCTGAGGGAGTGGTTTGGGGGAGGCTAGCTTCCATGATAGCAGTTCTGGTTATCAAGAGAACAGAGTGGACGGCTGGTCAAATAGTAGGAATACATCATAGCCCCCTTCCCAACCTATCCCTCGCTTCTGTCTAGCCAGTCCAAAATTTAAGGTTGGGTGCGTCTCAGGAATATACCCAGGCCAATGGCAGGGAGCTGGACCCACAGTTGCCTTCAAGGCTTCCACCCAAACAGCAAAGGGAGCTGCTAAGTGATGACAGATGTCAGCGTTAGCCACCACAGGCAGTATCTCGTGGCGATCCAGTCTATAGTTGGCCAGCTGGAAGTGGACTAGGCCAGGCTATAGTGTGGGGTCCTTGGGAGCCTCCCTCCTTGAATGTCTCTTTTGATGGCAACCCAGACAAAGTGGCCATTTTCTTGGGTCACATGATAGAGCTTATGGACCGAGTTGGCCATTTGTACACTTCACAATGGGCCATAGTGATGGCCATTGCAGGGGTCTTGGAGGGAAAGGCTGCATATTGGTCCGCGGACCTCTACAGAGAACACAGTCCAGAGTTGTGGCATTGTGGTCTCTTTTTGGATGCCCTCTGAGAATGGTTTGAGGATCCGACCCAGGTACAAAGGGTTGAAGGGGAGTTGATGGCATTACACAAGAAGGGCTGACTGGTTGCTGATTATATATGGGATTTCTGGTGGTTGTCAGAAAAATTAAGAGGCTGGCCAGAGAGACTGTTAGTATATCAGTTTAAAACCGGCTTAGATAGATCAATCTGGCAGGCATGTGTATATCGAGGCCTACAACCCCGCCTATGGTCCTGGTATCAAGCTGCTACAGAACTAGAAGTGGAGATGAGGGACCTTAGACCCAGAGATGAGGGAAATGCTAGACCATGCCATTTCCTCGACCATACAGTGAGCCTTTCTCCAGGATACTTGACATTGGTGGCAAGGTCAACGGAAAAGACAGTAACAAACAGATCTCCCATTATATGTTTCCAGTGTGGAAAACCAGGCACAGAGCAGTGGACTGCAACACAATGACTCCAGCCGCACAGCCTAAGCCAGTCCAGGCGAGTCCTGTTCCACCTAGTATGGCCCAGAAAACCATGAGGAAAATTCCGGAGAAATCTTGGGGCATTCAGCAAGCTGCCACTGAAAACTCCACAGTGGGGGTTGATGACTCTCGAGATCTAGCATATACAAGTCCTTCATCAAAAGGGTGTGAAACTGATGAAGAGGATGAAAATGACTCTATGGTGAGTAGGCCAATAAAACCTTTCTGGGTGGCTGTTATCCTCACTGCTCAGAGGTGTCGGATGTATGATGCCTTAATTGATCCTGGGAGTACTTGTTGCGTCATAAGTCTAAGCATGGTGAGGGAGCTGGGGATAAAAGTTCAAAACCTGTCCCGTCCCCTACGGTTTGAACAAGTAGTTGCGTCAGTGTTGGGTGGGGCACCAGCTACCCAGATTACAGAGAAAATCAGACTCGAGTTTGGGAACCATTGGAAGTTAATCCGGTTTATCATAGTGCCACGGATGACTGAAACTGTGCTACTTGTCCTTGCATGGCTGGATAAGTGGGGGGGGGCTCATATGGTGAGGTGGTGGTTGTTGGTGTATTCGCATTGGGGTGGGCCCTGAACCACCGCCACATGAACAAGGAAGTTGGCTCACAGGGAATGGTAAGCACAGGAAGTTGGCTCACAGGGAATGGTCAGCAGCAGGAGGTAGAGATGTTGAATGGTGTGAACCAATTGGTAGGGGTCCCAGAGGAATACACTGATTTAACAGGTTTTTAGTGAAAAAGAGTGCAACATCCTCTCTCCATACTGTTCTACTGACTGTGCCATCGAAATCGTGCCAGGAGCCAAGCTACCCAAGCCAAGGATGTACTCTATGACACCCAAAGAGTTAGAGGAGATGAGACAATATATTGACAAGAACTTGGCATGGGTTTTTATACAGCCAGCAAGATCCCCTATTGCAGTCCCTGTGTTATTCAGAGAGAAAAAGGATGGTGGTCTGTGTCTATGTGTAGACTTTTGGGGTATAAACGGAGGGTGCTTAGAGCATATGTACCTGCTGCCACTCATAAAGGATATGCTGGCCCGTTTATCTGAGGGAGTGATTTTCACTACGTTAGATCTCAGGGAGGCTTATTATCATGTCAGGATCTGAAAAGGGGATTAGTGGAAGACAGCCTTTAACTGTCCCCTGGGGAGCTACCAATATTGGGTGATGCCATTCGGGTTACAGGGGGCACCGGCGGTGTTCATGCAGTTAATAAACAAGGTACTGCATGATCATTTCTATAAAGGTGTACTCGTTTACCTGGACGATATTTTGATTTACACAAAGACCATGGATCAGCACATAAAATTGGTAAGGGATGTTCTGACCAAATTGTTAAAAACCCAATTGTATGTCAAAGTATCTAAATATGAATTCACAAGACCCGTTTGGACTACTTAGGCTATAGAGTTTCCAAGGCAGGAATAGAAATGGATCTGGCAAAGATATAGGTGGTAATGGACTGGCAGGCTCCAAGAACTTGGAAACAATTACAGAGCTTCTTGGGGTTTGCCAACTTCTACCGTCAGTTCATACCATCATTTGCCAAAGTGGCTTTACCCCTTACTGACCTATTGAAAACAAGACACCTTGCCGGAAAGCCTCGTCCAAGTCAACCCTTACAATGGGATCTGGTTTGTCAAAAAGCGTTTGAAACATTGAAGGGATTGTTCGCACATGAGCCAATATTCAGAAATCCTGATCCAGCCAGGAAATTTATATTGCAGGCAGATGTGAGCAATGTCACAGTGGGAACTGTCTTACTCCAACTAAATGAAAAAGGAGAGCTGCTGTCATGTGCCTATACCTCCCGCAAACTAAGTGACACAGAAAAATGATGAGCTATATGGGAAAAGGAGGCTTTTGCAGTGTGATGGGCGCTGCTTACATGGAGGCATTTACTTGAGAGGGCTATGATCCTCTTCGTGGTATGGACTGACCACAAGAACCTGGAGGCTCTACAATGGCTGGGCACGGAGGGAGGAGTCCCTCTCGTAGAAATGTGCCCAGACGGATTTCAGGTGCTCCATCAGCCGAGAGCCCAGGGAAGGGGTGGCGGTGTGGCTATTGTTGTCCGGGAGTCTTTAGCACCTCGTAGGATCCCTGCTCCGGAGCTTGTCAAGTGTGAGTCCCTACTGGTGAAGCTGGACCTCAAGGGTCAAGTGGGTCTGCTGCTAACGTACCTGCCTCCCAACTGCGTTGCAGCAGCCCTCCCCTCGCTCCTCGAGTCGGTAGCCGAGCTAGCAATTGAGTTCCCTAGGCTTATGGTTCTGGGGGACTTCAATTTGCCTTCGCTCGGCGAACACTCTGATGGAGCGCAGGAGTTCATGGCTTCCATGACAGCCATGGGCTTGACCCAAGTAATTCGAGGCCCAACCCACTCAGCAGGTCACACACTCGACCTTGTATTCCTCTCGGAGCAGTGGATTTGTGATCTTGGTCTGAGGGGTAACGAGATCATACCCCTGTCGTGGTCAGACCACTGCCTACTGAGGCTAGACTTCTGGAGGCCAAACCCCCACCGTGGGGAGGAGGAACCGACCAGGTGGTTCCGCCCCAGGCGACCTATGGACCCTTTAAGGTTCCAGACGGAGCTTGGGGTTATTTCTGATACTCTCGCCCACAGTTCGGCGGAGACCCTTGTTGCTGCCTGGCACTCGGCAGCATCAGAGTCTCTTGACCGGATTGCGCCACTACGGCCCCTCCGGGCCGGCGGATCCCAGAGACCTCCTTGGTTTACCGAGGAGCTCCGGGAGATGATGCGCCGGAGGAGACGCCTAGAGCACTTGTGGAGGTCCGATAGGTCCGAATCGAACCGAGCACTTCTGACAGCATGCACCAAGGAATACATCAGGGCATTAAGGACAACTAAAAAAACACACATTGCCACCTTGGTTGCGTCCGCCGAGTCCCGCCCAGCCGCCCTGTTTAGGATAACCCGCTCCCTCCTAAATAGGAGGGAGACAGGGGACCCCTTACAGGGTAAGGCTGAGGAGTATGTCCAGTTCTTGGCAGACAAAGTTGCTCGGTTTCGGTTGGACCTGGACTCCACTCCCGCAGATCCAGCCGAGACACAGGGGAATAGCTTGGCAGACCATCTCTGGGTTGAGTTTCAGGATGTTGCCTACGGGGATGTGGACAAGGCTATGCGAGCTGTGAGCGCCTCCACCTGTATACTGGACCCATGTCCCTCCTGGCTGGTTGCCAACAGCAGTGAGGTGACACGAGGCTGGATCCACGCAGTTGTTACCGCTTCTCTTCGGGAGGGGAACTTCCCTGCCGCACTTAAAGCGGCGGTGGTGAGACCCCTCCTGAAGAAACCATCCTTGGATCCAGCCGTTCTTAATAACTATCGTCCAGTCTCCAACCTTCCCTTTGTTGGGAAGGTTGTCGAGAAGGTGGTGGCCTTCCAGCTTCAGCGTACCTTGGAGGAAGCTAACTATCTTGACCCCTTCCAGTCCGGCTTCAGGCCCGGTTACAGCACAGAAACCGCTTTGGTCGCATTGACCGATGATCTCTGGAGAGCCAGAGATGGAGGCCATGCGTCCATCCTGGTTCTCCTTGACCTCTCAGCGGCTTTCGATACCATCGACCATGGTATCCTTCTGCGACGACTGCGGGAGGTGGGAGTGGGAGGCACTGTTCTGTGGTGGTTCTCCTCCTACCTCTCGGACAGGTCACAGTCGGTGTTGGTGGGGGGGGGCAGAGATCGTCCCCGAGGCCCCTAACTTATGGGGTGCCGCAGGGTTCGGTCTTATCTCCCCTACTATTCAACATTTACATGAAACCGCTGGGCGAGATCATTCGGAGGCACGGGATAAAATACCATCAATACGCGGACGATACACAGCTGTATCTGTCCGCCCCGTGCCAACTCAATGAAGTGGTGGACGTGATGAGCCGGGGTCTTGAGGCCGTTAAGGACTGGATGAGAGCTAACAAACTTGTACTCAACCCAGACAAGACCGAGTGGCTGTTGTGTTTCCCTCCCAACAATTTGGCCAACGTTCCATCAATCGGGCTGGGGGGTCAAAATTTATTCCCCTCAGACAGGGTCCGCAACTTGGGAGTCCTCCTGGACCCACAACTGACTTTTGACCACCATTTATCAGCTGTGACCAGGGGGGCATTTGCCCAGGTTCGCCTGGTACGCCAGTTGCGGCCCTACCTGAACCGGGAGGCTCTCACAACAGTCACTCGAGCCCTTGTGATCTCTAGGTTGGAATACTGCAATGTGCTCTACATGGGGCTGCCCTTGAATAGCATCCGGCGACTTCAGCTAGTCCAGAACG
Organism: Thamnophis elegans; assembly: GCF_009769535.1. Taxonomy (NCBI): domain Eukaryota; kingdom Metazoa; phylum Chordata; class Lepidosauria; order Squamata; family Natricidae; genus Thamnophis; species Thamnophis elegans. Next base: position 51,510,204 of record NC_045548.1, on the reverse strand, counting down.
CAGCCGCGCGAGTGATTATGGGTGCACCGCAGTTCGCCCACATAACACCGATCCTCCGTGAGCTGCGCTGGCTACCTGTTGATCTCCGGGTGCGCTTCAAGGTGCTACTCACCATTCATAAAGCCCTTCATGGTAGTGGATCTGACTATTTGAGAGACCGCCTTCTGCCAATTACCTCCCTTCGTCCCATCAGATCGCATAGAGTAGGCCTCCTTCGAATTCCATCCGCCAGTCAGTGCTGACTGGCGACTACGCGGAGGAGAGCCTTCTCGGTTGCAGCTCCGACGCTTTGGAACGATCTCCCCGTGGAGATTCGCACCCTCACCACCATCCAGATCTTCTGCAAAGCCCTCAAGATCTGGCTATCCTGTCAGGCCTGGGGATAAGATCCCAATCTCGCCCCGCCCGAATGTTGAATGAATGTTGTGTTTTACTGATTATTTTTTCTTTATTCACATTTCTTTTGTGTCCTGTCTCACACTTCCCTTCCTATGAAATGTAAGCCGCCCTGAGTCCCCTTAGGGAAAAGGGCGGCCTATAAATGTTAATAAAACTAAAAACTAAACTAAACTAAACAATCTCCCTGGAAGCTGTTGCCCAATCAAGTACGAAGGGCGCTCTACTTGTGTAGGTTTAACTTCCAACTGAAATATATTCCTGGTGGGTGAAATTTTATTGCAGACGCTTTGTCAAGCCACAATTTAATAGTGATTGAGAGCAGACCTTATAGCCTATGTTTCCACAGTCGGTGAATATAGCTCAAAGGGAAGGAGTGATTTAATACTAAATTTATCAGTTACAGCTGCACAATTGAGTAGCACAGACTTATTAATTGGTTGAAGAAGATTAAGACTTGGAATGGCTTTTAAGCAAATCCCCACCCCTGACTTCAGAAGCTCGTTTGTCCCTGGCACAAAGCCACAGTCTTCACTTCCTCCCCCCACAGGCGAGCTACTGACTAAAGAATTTTTTCAGAAGAAGCTGGCCGAGGCTTTTGAAAACTTCGCAGTTACGATGGAAATAAAAATTAAGGAAGAGATATTGATTGCGTATAAAGATCTGTCTGATAAACTTGAGACTCGGGTTCAGAAGATGAGGGATGACATGCTGGGGGTTGTTAATTTGTTAACAGAATATCTCTCGTATATTGAAGACGGATTAGAAGATCTTAATGATGCTAAGACTAATATGGTATCGAAAATAGAAGTGGTGCAACAAAAAGTTGGAATTGCTGAAAAAGAAATTATTATGCTACAGTATAGACAAATGGAGTTTGCTTTAAGAATAAGAGGTTTGCATGAAAACAGTCAGGAGAATTTGAAACAGACTCTCTCAGAAGCCTTTGATAATCTGTTGGGAAGGCCAGGGGGAAATTATGATTGGCAAATTGATAAGGTTTACCATCCTAACTTCTGGCTGGCGAAACAGAAGCAGATCCCAAGGGACATTGTGATTTATTTTACTACAAGAGACATGAGGAATATGATATTGCTAAAGTCCTATAAAACTAAGCTTAAAATTGGGGGTCAGGAGGTGATTGTTCTGAAAGAGATACCACCTCAAATGCTAAGATCCAGGAAAGACTATGTTTTTTTTAGTTGAAGAGCTTTAAAATCGTCAGCTATAGTTCAGATGGGAGGCACCAGTTGGACTATCATTCATCTTTGAGGGGCAAAGATACTGTCTTAAATCAGTAGGGGAAGCTCGAAACTTTTACCATAATATCTTGAAGGCCGGACATCCTGCCCCACCTGGACCTAGAGAAAGAGAACAAGATAGACAGCAAACTACACAACTATCAACAAGGATGGATCATCTCTCCCTCAGAAGTACAAGGCGCCAAGGAACAAAGTCAATACCGTGTGATTACCAGACGAATGGGTCAACAACTAAAAATACAACAATCAACTAATTACCAATGATTTGTTTTCTAGGGTGAAGAAGATAAAGATATGTGCCAGAGTTTCATCAGTTCATAACCAGTTTGGATGGAGTTGGGAGGGGTGATGCAATCAAGAAGGGGTTGAGAGATTGAATGAAAATTTATTTAGACATGAGAAATATATTAATGAATATAAAAATTGTTAGCAGAATACTTTGTTTTTAATATGAATAAGGGTACATCTATGGACTGAATGTACAGCTGTAGAGATTAACTTGACTTTGCACTTAATAACCATAGTTAGGTTGTCGGTGGCACAATACTGGAAGAAGGAAGACTTGCCTATAATTCAAGAAAGGACACTGAAAGTCACAAATTTAGCCGAGATGGCTAAAATACCTGCATATCTTAAGCACCAATTAAATGGGAGAAATAAATGAGACTGGGTAAAATGGATTGATTATATACAAAATAAATATGGATAAACGAGATGGGGAAAAATGGATTGATTATATTCAAAATAAATACGGGACTAAGAAATTCCAGATAGCTTATGATTAACACCAGGACTGATATAAATTGTTTAAAGTTAGTTTAGCAAGGAGGAGCTAAGCTCGATGTAAAAAAGTTATCAATTTTTCTATTCTTTTTCCCCCCAATATATTTTAGACTGTTTTTGTTAAAGATTTATACCATGTATGGGTTCTGGGAAGTCGGGGGAGGGAAGGCTGGGGGGTTGGGGGGTAGGAGGGAGGGAGGTTTGACGAGGGATGTTAAATTCTAATGTAATATGATTGCACATATATACTGTTTTCTCTTATTTTTTCTTTAAAACTACGATATGTTAAGTATATTGTTATGGAAGTACAAATACTATCAACACAGATTGGAGTTTGCTCAGAAGCGGAAATACACCAATGGGAGGAAGAGTGGAAAACAGAAGGGAGATGGGAAGAGAGGGAGAGGAGAGGGTAAGGGGGGAAGATGAGGAGGATAAGGAGGAGTGGAATGTAGAGAGAAAGATGGGATAGGAGAGAGGGTAAGGGGGGAAGATGAGGAGGGTGAGGATAAGGAGAAGTGGAATAGAGAGAGAGGAGAAGGAGAAGGGAAGGGGAAGTAGAGCAGGAAAGGATGATGGAGGGAAGATAGGAAGTAGGAGAGAGGTAGAAGAAAGAGGTGTATGGAGAGCAGAAGAGCTAACAATGGGCTTTTATTTTATTTTATTTTGGGGGGCGTTGATGACTAGAGGAACTGATGTAATCATTATTTATTACTATATGATACTGGCTATGTATAGTATACATGTGATTGTATGTTATGAAAATGGAAATAAAAAATATGTTCAATATATATATATATTAAGAAAGCAGTGGTTTCATTTAACTGAAGGAATGAAAGCACTTTTCTTTTTTCTTGTTTTAAATTTTATTTTAAGAAATATGTTACTAAGCTTCAAATCAGCATCCAATGGTTGGTCTCACTGCTTTGATATTGCATTTGATATTGTTAGAAATCAGGTTGTGCTGAGATGATATGTTTAACTATGGGAAATATAAAATTTCTTTAAAAATAACTTTCTTATAACACAGAGATCAGAATTCACTCCCACTCCCACTGCTTTTTTGTTCATCTTTGGCCAATCAATTTCTCTATATAATAATAAATATAATAGAGATAATGAATATCTCTAAAAGGGTGAGCCAGTGGGGCACAGGTTGCCTATTTGACCCCAAAACTCCATTTCATCCCTTGAAATGCCAATTAATATTATATTCTTTACAAGTGCATGTTCCTCTGTATCACAGAACTCTACCAATGCCTGACATGAGGCTGAAATTTCAAATGAAGGGAACCAGAGTTATCACGAAAACACTTTGTAGTACTTTAAGCCAACAATTAATGTTACATTTTCATTTTCTCTGAATTGGCAGATAATATATCATATACTAGGACAATAAGAACTCTTTTCAGCTCTGAGAAGAACTTAGTTATAAAAGTAAGAAATTGAGGACCAGAATCACTTCGCTTGAAATGAAAAATGATCCTCCAAAGTCACACATGGACAGAGATAATCATGTCTGTAGGAGTGAATATTAATGCCCCCGTTATATGAAGGAATCCCTATCTTTTAGAAAACATCTTGAATCATAAGAAATTGAATAGGGATAAAAAAGCAATAGTAGTACATGCTAATTTTTTTGAAGTCACCAGGTTAAGAACATTCTTCTAAAGTGTGATCAGAGACTCAGTGTAGAAGATCATTACAGACAATAGGTTGGAAGGGTATTTATTTTGTCTGTATGGGTATTGCATGCTGCCTATACACATGTTTACGTACATAGCATAACGTTCTGTCATAAAAATACTCCCCTGACAGATTGCTTCATTACTTCAGAAAGTCTGGAGACATTTTGAGTTGAAATTTAATGAAGCATGCACTAATTAATGTGATATTCTGCTGTATCTATCCCCCTTCAAACTTTGCAACTAACAGACTTCTATGGCCATTGAGTATGTTCCATCAGCCCCACTACATAACCCAGACCAGGAAATAAACACCACAGGAAGATTCAAACTACTTAAAATATTGATTATAATAACAGAAATTATCTTGATTATGCAGAGACTGATTAGGCTGTGCCTTCCCATCATTCCCAGGTCCCCACTGCCTGATTCACTTTTGAATGTTATCTTGTTTCTCAGGGTTTAAAACCCCTTTGCCTGTTCTTGCATATTTGAGAATACAGTATAAATGTAAAGGTTTCCCTCTCAGTCATATCTGACTCTAGGGCAGGGTCCTTATCTGTTTCTTGGCCGAGGGAGCCAGCGTTGTCCAAACATAATTTCTGTGATCATGTGGCCAGCATCCTTATATACCAAAAGCCAAAGTGGTACCCATTAATCTACTTACATTTGCATGATTTTGAACTGCTAGATGAGCAGGAGCTGGGGCAAGTAGCAGGAGCTCATCCCATTGCACGGACCTCAGATCTCAAACCTGGCCTGTCAGTTCTCTAGCTGACAAACTCAGTGTCTTCAACTGCTGAATCATCGTGTCCCTGAATATAGTATATCCAATTGCAATCCCAATCTCAGCGCAAGGCTTACCAGCCATTTAATTATAGAAATAAGGCAAAATCCAGGAAGAGAAATAAAAGATAAGGCAGTCTACCAAAGATGTGAGAGCAGCCCTTTTGGGCATTCAAAATATGCATCAGTTTTGATGAATAAAATAGTGTGACAATCTGCCTTCATAAATGCTTTATCTGTATTCCTTTCTGGATGGCTTTCATACATACAATCTCCCATACTCACTGATGAACTCCTCAACTTTAAACGTATTTGGAGCTTCCTTTATTTATATTTTCTTTTTCCTCCCTTCTCCTTGCATATGTACTAGTGAAGCAGATGGTATAAAGCTCACTTCAACTGCCTCATGCTGTTTTTCTGGAAGGATCACTGGCCTGGCTTTCTCCTCCTAAGCCTATTATTTTGATGCCCTGGTTATAGAAAACATTACTTACCCAGAGCACTAATCTGTTTACTCTTGCATGGTGGGGTGTAGATAGCCTTTGTTGTGAGTTTTCTAAACAAAGTATTCCTTTTTCAACTTTCTTGTTTTTGTTATCGCAAGGCCACTAATTTGCCTGGTTGAGAATTCTGACATGTTTAAGCTGAGACTCTTGCATTTTCTAACAAAGGAAGAGCTGATGTGAAACCCCCAAGGTGATATTTTTAGCGTATACTCCAATTTCTCATTACATGTTATCTCTGGTGGGCAAGAAAAGTGATTATTTTAAACTGTTTCTTGCCCCATGCTGGCAGCTTTTATAGCATTGTTGTACTACAGTTACGCCAATGGAAGCTATTATAAATAAGATTCTCCCATAAATCTGAAGATTGGTATTCTAATGACCATAATGGGAAGAAAGCAAAGAGGAATTATTGAAGAATAGGAAAAGCTATATAGCATTCCATTAATTTCTAACATCTAGAATTCAAGAGCACGAACATAAACAGTAAAATGAATCGACACATGTAAAAAAGGTATGGGGCTTCAGCCCTGCAGTCATACTTGCTATCACAACATTTTTTTATCTGTCCCTCCAATTGTTGGTATTATTGACATTATTAATATCAATATTATACTTGGCCAAACAGTCATCCAGATGTTTAGACTGGATTTTTATCAATCTATTGAATCCTTCCCAATGACCTGGGAGAGGGAGATGTTATTTGATGGTGTTTAAGGTTTCCCTGCAAGATATAAGCTGTTCCAAAAAAATTTGCAATTTTTCTATGGTGATTTTGTCAAGATGCCAATGGCATTCAAGTGGTTCTCCAGTTGTTTTTATGTTGTACCCAAAATATTTATCACTGTTGTTACTAACTTTGCTTCCTTTTGCCATAATCGTTCTACTTCTATTTGCAGGTCTTTGTATTTTGTAATTTTCTCCAGTTCCCTGTTTTCTATTCTGCTGTCTCCAAGTATTGCCACATCCACTATCCAGACTCCCCCCCCCCCCGTCTTATTGATAATGGTTAAGTCTGGAATGTTATGCGGCATACTGTTATCTATTTGAATTTTAAAGTCCCAGAGCATCTTAGCATCTTCATTTTCTATTACCTTATCTGTTTTGTCATCCCAACAGTTCTTGCTTGGTGACAAATAGTATTTTTTGCAGATATTCCAATGCATCATTGTTGCTGCTTTGTTGGAATCAGTCTGTGCATTCTTCTTGCAACAGCTAACTGGTAGACCACCGTTTCTTCAGCTTATTTGCAAAAGTAGCATTTGCTTTCTGTTGTTGTCTTCTCAATTGTAATGAACATTATGACACTGTACTAGGTGGGAGAAAAGTAGCTCAAGTTGCTTAAATCAATACAAAAACACAAACTCACATGTTTTATAAACATACATACACAGGACAGGATTCAAAGTACAACAAAAGCCCATCACTGATCTATATAAAATAAATTTAAAGACTAAATAGTTCATGTTTTAGTTGTGTTTGAATGGCCAATCTTCCAAAGATTAATTTCAGGTGTTTTTTGGCCTTTGCTACCAAGTTTTGATAAGATACAGGATTTTTTTTCCATCTGTGGAGCTCAGATAGTCCCACATTCTCTCAGAAAGTGCCCTCAGAAATACATGCAGTAATGGAAAGGAGATCTTTCTAACCTTTTTAAAAGAATCTTTATTTGCCATGTAACTTTACTGGCTTCCCTAAAAAGAGCTAAAATTCCACAAATTAGACATCGCTTCACAGCTTGAGATCCCAGGCAATAGAGCCATATAGGAAATACATAAAAAGTCTATAAAGGCACTTTTAGGAGCTTCACTGAAGCTGAACAAATAGCAATTACTATTTCATAATACATGGGTTTAAATCATTTCCCCCTAAACCTCTTCATTTATTAATTTGCTCAGTTCATAATATAATGTTTTGAATCAACATATTTATTGCTTAGTTTTGGTTCATCTCAATGCAACTGTCTTAATACACATACACACAAACACACATGTAAGCATGTATCTTTAGGGAGAGTTATCTTTTATCTTACCAAATGTGGGCTGAACATCCAAATTTATATGTAACACATATAAATGTACACAAATTAAATGTAACACATACATTGAATATTGAGAATTACAATATTTACTTTACGTCTTTATATTATGTCAATGACTTGAAGACTGTATGGCATATGTGTGTAATGTTGTCAGGAAATAAGATAAATTAGATGATATTAAAGAATAGGAGGAGAGAAATTTCACCGGAATGTAAGGTGGCTGAGTCAGGAACTGCTCTATCATTAGACCCAGGTGAACTTAAACAAGGGACATGAATGGCCATCTTCTCCTAAGCTTAGTTCAGAAATGTCTTATTCTATCATGCCTTATCAATGGTGCACTGAGCTCCAAAAATAATAAATACAAAATTGACAAGAAAAGTTGACTTTGGGCAAGAAGGTTCACAATCTTCAGAGAAAAAGGTAGAATTTGTAGAAGCATATTTAAGTACTGTAAATTCAATTCTGTTGTAAAGGTTTCCTTTATTCGCTTTTAGAATTTTATGGTGCAGCAACCATAATCAGCTAGTCTCATGGTCACCTGCTAGGAGGAGATCTTTTCCTCACAGCATGTTTAATGAGAAAGTTACAACAATATAAAAGCACTCTTATGATCCAGCAAACTCACCTCTAATGGATTAAAATTAATCCTCATAAATTTAGTCTAACATAGAATTAAACTTGCTCCATCAACTAGGGTAATGAGAGTGGTTATAAACATAACCTGTCAATTAACCATTTTTTTAATCTATCTTGTCCATGACAGAATTGGAGAGAACGGCCAACTGAAAGAAAAAAATCTCTGCTACAAAATTTACCACTGAGATCTGGCCCCACAGAACATATCTCTACAAAACTGACTGTAATGACAACCCTATGCTCTTGCTACTTACCTAGGCAATGTGGAAAGATCTAGTGATGTCATGCCAGAAGCATACTAATTTTAAGGATTAGCTGTTTGGAAAAAATGGGTGTTTCAGGTTTGGTGGGTTTTGAACCACTTTGTATGATGGTGTTCAGTCTTAGCTGCTGTTAAGTAATCATGATTAAGTGGTTGATGGGGCAAAATACATTGTGAAAACAAAGCACTTGGGCTTCTGGCAGCATTCTGTCAAATACAGTTAATATTATACAGATAATATTCTGTCCTTGTTACTCATCTTATCTTGGAATATTTCAAGAACATAATATTAAGGTATATCATGCAAAATAATTATCTTCTTTGCCCTATAGTTACTTGCCTAGACCATAAATATTAGGGTGCAGAAGCTTTATTGTAAAATTTGATTAGATTTTCTCAGAGTTTGTCTTTGAATTTGGGAAATGACAGAAATATATAACTATATTTCCTATCTTTTTAAGTATTAGTAAATAACTGCTGATCACAATTTGGATCAAGGTCCTGGCATGGCGGAAATAGTACTGTTTTCCCAGTGAAAGCCACTGATACAACCAAAGCAATTTCTTTAATACAGGTATAGATAGATCTACATAGTCTGATAATGGGGTTTCACAACAGAGGTAAATAGCAACTTAAAGAATTTTATTAGAGAAATGGCATTGTATGAATCCATATTTCATAGTTTTCTTCTGTATTGCATTATCATCCAGAGGACTGTTATTTAGTAAAATGACATGAAAAAAAGTATGGACTATATTCTTGCACCATCTATCTAGATTATTCGAGAAATCTTGCTTCTAAATTCAGTATTTGTTAGACTGTTGTATATTGTGTCACCCAGGAATGAATTCCGGCTGCCGCTACTGCCGGTTTGCTCATGTACGTGCCACATGCGCACACTAGATGCGTGCTGTGTGCACATGTGCAGTGCAACAAAAAATGCTCTACGCATGCGCAGAAGGCAAAAACAAGATGGTGGTGCCTATGGCGCTGCCAAGAGAACCAGTTCAGGGCATGGCAGGCCTGGGTTGCTGCTGGTTTCAGTGACCCAGACCACCAAATTACTACCGGTTTGGCCGAACTGGTCTGAACCAATAGGAACACACCTCTGCTGTCATAGAACAATACATTATTGGTGAGAGTAACTTTCTGTGATATTTAATGTAGACTATCACAGGAACCTTAGTTCGTACTGTCTTTGAATAATCTTCGTGGCTGAAATTTTACTCTCTGTCTGTCTCTCTCTGCCTCTTATATGTTCTAATATTATTTTCCTCTTTTTTGACAACAATCTTTGATTTTCAATGTATCTGCAGTTACTTTAGTAAATGTAAATATCCAGGAAACTGTAATATTATTATTATCCACACTATCAGCCAGATGTTTAAATTGGGCTTGCCATTTTTATCCACCTAATTGAGTCCTTCCCAAGGACCTGGGATAGGTAGATGTTTGATGGTGTTAAAGGTATAATCGCAGAATATAAGCTATTCCAAGTAAAGCTGCCTTTTTTAATTGACTAATATTATTATTATCAATAATAAATCTGCAGATTAAAACAGTTGTTATTGTAAGTTATCAATTTTAGCATGATACACTAATACTACTGAAATATTTAAATATGCTTCTCTATACATTTTTGGTATACTTTTTATCAGGAAGTACAACACATGACCTTTTGATAAAAGATTCCTGAAAAAAGGGATAAAGTATGAAAAATGCACAGTTCCATTTGCCTTTTGCTTTAACCGCTCTGAGAATGTCAAGAAAGTTAAAGATGATTCTGTCCTGCTATGGAAATCCATGCTATTTCCCTTTACAGCTCTGCTTCTCTGTTTATCCCACTGCTGTTCCTCCTTGGGGAAGAAGGAGGTGGAGATAAGCACCAGCTTAAATCTTTAGCACATAAATTTAAAGTGAATCTTCCTAGCATGGTTGCTGAAAATGCTTTTCTAAAGGAAGTGGAATGACAGAAATAGTACAGAATTGTATGATAGCTGAATTTTAGATTGGGCTAGTCAAAAGCACTTCCATTTTGTGAAAAATAATTGTTACTTTTTTATAGCAAGCTTATGTGCAACCAGGTAAATAATTACAATATTTAGTCAATTCTCAGGAATGTGGAAAAGAGCCATAAATTAGGTATATTATATTTGAGTTGTAATAATCTGGATGATCACTAGATGTCAGAAAAGTGCTGGAGTTTTCTATAACTTTTTGTTGCTACCCAATGATCAGCTGAATTTTAGCAGCTCAGATATAACAGCCCTATGCAAACCTCAGAGGTGTCCTCAGAATCATCAACCGATAAAATGTGTCCTTATGGCAAAACACAAACTGTCCCTTTTATACAGGCATATGCTGTCATGATGCACTTATGTCATCATTTGGCCACTCCTCTTATTTGCAAACTTATTTCTTTAATGTTTTAATATTGTTATATTTACAATTTTAACCCAGAGTCCCTTTGCAGAGTAAGATGGGCAGCATATAAATTAAATAAGGGTGAAAACATTATTGCCGAGGAAAAAATGCAACAGGTGCAATGAATGATGGGCACTATTTGGAAAATATTTGGCAAAATAAATTTTGGCCAGGAAGAGGAGGAGGAGGAAGGGGAAGAGGAAGAGGAGGAGGAGGAAGGGGAAGAGGAAGAGGAGGAGAGGGAGGGAGAGGGGTAGGAGAACATGAGCAACAACAAGATCAATAAGAACAAGATAACAAGAGGAGAGAGAAAGAGAGAGAGAGAAGAATGATAAGAATTATTCACATCCTGCCATTCCCATTCCATCTCAGTGAACGAAGTTTCATAAATTGCTTTAAATGGGACACATGTATATACATTTGATTGTACATTTCAAGCAATCGTTTCCAAATTTTTGCAATCTTGTACAACTAGATAACATTTAGAAACTGCCGGGTCTGCCTAATAAAATAAACACCATTTTTATCTTTTCACTGTGAAGAACACCAGATTGCTAAATGTAAGGTTACTTTTCTATATGTCTTCTCATTCTGTGCATTTTAAAAGCCCAAATTTTGTACCGAAATTCTAAAATAAGTTTTTACTTCTTAAATTACTGTATGTATTTTATAAGCATAATCATAAAGGTCAAGAATCTTTATAAAAGCCTCTGGGTATTTAGATGCTAAAGGCTGGTGGATTTCCTGCCCATTGCAACCCTATTTTTAGATATTCAACATCATATTTCCAACTTCATTTTTGTTTTTAACTTACATGTGGATGATTACAGATCTATTTAGGAAAGCACACACAAACTCTCTGTTGGTAACTGCATGGAGAGAAGTTCACTCTTTGATTTCTGAATGTTAGCATTCATGTTCTTACCTGTATTCTCTCTTGTATGCTTCAGTGAATCAGTCTATGCCACTGATGATTTTTTTGTGAATCATCAGAATGGTTAGTTCTGTGTGAAAATAGACAGTGGGGTCTTACCAGCTGTCTTTCAGAGCTTGTGGAAAATCAGGGCTGAGGAGGTGAATTGACGGTCTATGAATATCCAAAAATGTCTGGTGGTCCAAATATTGACTACTGACTGCAGAATTCTGGGAGTTGATTCCCACATATTTTGAAGTTAGTGAGATTAAGAATCAATGATTCAAGGTGTCAGTGAGATAAATATTGTTCATGTATATGTTGGCTATGAGCTATTTGGCACTTTCTGGGCTTGGTTGTTTAGTCAACTAGGTAAAATCATCAGAGCTATGATGCTTTTCTTGTGCTTTTCACTCACTCTTGCTGTCAATTGCCTACATTAGTTCTTGTAATTTTCTTAGCAAGATATTTGGATATAGCAAAAGCAATAGCAGTTAGACTTATATACCGCTTCATATGGCTTTCAGCCCTCTATAAGCGGTTTACAGAGTCAGCATATTCGCCCCCACAGTCTGGGTCCTCATTTCACCCACCTCGGAAGGATGGAAGGCTGAGTCAACCTTGAGCCGGTGAGATTTGAACAGCCGAACTGCAGAACTGCAGTCAGCTGAAGTAGCCTGCAGTGCTGCATTTAACCACTGCGCCACCTCGGCTCTCTCGGATATGGTTTGCCATTGCCTTGTTCCTAGGACTGAAAGAGATTGACTGGCTGACCATTACCCAGCAGGTTTCCTGCCATAGGAAAAAGGAGAACTTATGGCGTCCCATTTTCTTGTATGGTACTTAACTAGTTAACCCAACTGCCTCTCATACTGCCATGAAACTGCAATGAACTGCATTTATTTTTTGCGCTGTGAACTGTGAAAAGTAGTTTTTCTTTCTGTAATACCTGAGATGGCTCATGTTTATGAACTCATAACATGAGTTTCTGTATTATAGGTGACTATTTTTATATTCTTCATCCAGCATTTCTCATAATCCTTTGATATACTCCCAGAGCATCATGTTAAATTCTGTTAAACAGATGTCATCAAGAATCAAGTGTTTTGTCTGCTTAAAAAATGCTGCCGTTAAACTAAATTTTACCTGATCTTTTCCTCTATATAATAATTGCCACTTTTTTATTACTTGGATGCATAATGAATATGGAAGATGTAGCTAAAAAAATCAAATACTTTTGTATATTCAGTTTTTAAACAAGGAATCATAGAAAGAAATAGGTCCTCTGAAATTATAAACAAAACTGAAGTTGGCAAGCCAGAACAAAATACAAAAATGTTATTGACTTCAGTTCATCGCTATCCATTTGTTAACTTCACTTGGGCAATTTTAATCCCTAGGAACCCAAATGATTGAAGTGAAATGTGAATTCAGAGTTATAATATGAATCTGAAGTTGGAATAGCTATATAGTATTTGTCCCTTGTAGTTCTTTTCTACAATAGAATGTATAACCCCAGTTCGATACTCTTAATAAGGATTATGAGTATGATAAAGTGTTTTTAAATTATTATTTTTGATCATTCTGGATCAGTAGTTCTTAAGCTGAAACAATTACCCCTTTCCCTGGGCTTGAATAAAGTCATTAACACTAAAAAAAAATAGTTTATGTTGTTTTTATGGTGACAGCAGTACCAAATTGGATCCTCGACTCACAAACAAGCAATTATAAATTGCTCCATTATTCCCAAGATATGCCCAAATTACCATATTGGGAAAAAAGATCCCTCGGATAAGAACCTCAGCTCTAGATGTACAGTAAATTTCAATGTACTGTACAGTTCAAATTATTTTTCTGAACCTAAGGGTGATAACCTAAAGAAAGGGAATTAAAAAATGTCAAAAAATTCAATAAACGTTTAATTATATTTGTGTCTTATTTGTAAATAGTCTCTATTACAGGGCAGAAAAGGAAGAAGAAAACTGCATTCCAGATCCTTAGTGGTTTGGCAAGGAGAATCTGAGACTGTCGATTGTTTCCCTCTAGCCTAGTCCAATTCCCAAGATGGCTGCCACTGGACTTCTTGTTTGCATCATTTCAAAGCAAATGTATCTCATGATCATAAAGAACACAAACTGTTTGGAAAGCAACACAAATTACAACACAAACTTCTCGGAAAGATGTGGATAGTTTTCCATACTTTCCAAAACAATGATAGTCTCATCTGCAATTAAATAGGAAACTGCCAATCACAATGGTAGAACAGATAGGTAAGAACATGAATGCTAACATTCAGAAATCAAAGAGTGACATGCTCTCCATGCAGCTGCCAATTTTTGCATTTCAGCAAAAATTGCTATCACACATAGTAGGTAATTCACAACAAATCAGTTTGTATCAAAATTATAGCCTGGGTTACTCTTCCTTTACTTCACAATATCTTTTCTGTACTACCCTATATTAATATTTTCCATATTACAACCATACAATTCATGCAATACTTTCTTTGTTATGTCACTATACAATAGCACATTAAAAGGCACAGACCTGAGCTTTGTATTCCTAGCTAGTTCAATTGTATTTCAGCTATGACCACTAAATTTAGATTGGCTGTGACCCCCAAAAGTGTTTTCCTATCAGTTATGTGTATTGAAGTTTATTGTATTCTAAAATAATGTAGTAATGACAGAACTAAAACGATGATACACAATTTGATTTTGAAGGAGTATGAAATAGCTGTACTATTCTTAAAAGGCTTTGTCTCTGGCTTAAATCATAATTTTGGATTTAAATTTAGTTTGACATGAGCTTTCTTGGCTTCTCCATCACTTCCTCTTGTTGTCAGCCAAAAGTCTTCCATCTGAAGAGTGACCATGAGCTTTCCTGAGCTTTCCAGGTCCCTGTTATGAGAAAAAATATTCTCCAAAGTATTCCTGGAAGCATTTGTTCTTGCCAGGGTCAAGGACTTGTAGTTTTTCTCTTTCGGTGAATTGAAAACAGGCTTATGCTATTTCTAAATGGCAAGAAATATTCAGAAGCAATACAGTTTTCCATCTGAAGCTAAGATATTTTCCTAACTGAGGCAATATTCAGAAGCAATACAGTTTTTCCATCTGAAGCTAAGATATTTTCCTACCTGAGGCAAAAACCATGTTAGCATTTTCTTCTAGTGTCTTCTGAAAGTAATTGGATTAGCTGTTCAGTTCATCAAAATTTAGGGGCTAACAGCTTCCTCCATTAGCAGCCTCCTGAAATGTGTCACCCGAGATGACTTATGTTTTCCTCTGCCTAAAGATACAGCTGTCCCGGTTTTCATGCCATATGACCTTTTCTCAAAGAAAATGTTGTTCTTTTTATTGAAACCGTTGAGAGTTGGTTGTTCATTCATGTGTTTGTTTTCCACTAAGAAGTGTTGGTTGTGCATTGTTTATGGACACACATGTCTGAATTTGGTAGACGGTTTTAAGCATTGCCCATGTGGGTAAATGGTACCACAATATTATACAAAACATTTCCCTTACTCTCTGCTGGAATTCTTTCTTTGGCATTGGAAGACCTGATATTGCAGAGGAATATATAAAAATGCCCTTACTGTCATAGAAAGAGTTACCTGATAGACTTGCAAAGCAGCTGAATAACTCAACAGATACTTTGACCTATTCCTATTCATCTCAATGAAACTTGAACAGAAGGTTCTCTATGAATAATTTCCTATTCTTAGAAGAGATAGTCTTAGCAATCAATGAGTTTTAAGTCTGTATTGTCAGTTACAAAAAAGAAATGACTAAATATCCATCTTATACATTATTTCTATGTAGGGCAGAATCTACAGCTATCCAGATAAATTTGCATTCTTGCTGTAGGCATTTATGAGTGCTTTTATGTGAGAGATTGGAAGCTTGAATACACAATTACTGAAACATTTAAAGGTCTTGTTTTTATTTTAACTGCACTCTAATTGAAAGAATAGCATTTGACTATATGAATACTCAGCACCACGATTAAAATTGCATGGAAAGAATTGTAATGGGATACAGACACTTTCAACCCAAGGTCAACACTTGCACATGTCTCAAGTTCTAATTGGCTGACAACATTACCATTACGTTTGGTTATTGGGTCAATGTAAAATGAATCAATGGACGAGACACACACTTGACTTGACAGTTTCTGATTGCAGAGTAAGAGTTCAGCTATCATGAGATGCATATTGATACTGCTTCAGAAGCAAATATTGTAGACCATGATTCAGTTCTAGCAGACAAGGATGCTTTCAGGATTCATATTCATATTCATTAAAAGTTTTCCAAATTCAGTGACCTAAATACATTTGGACCTCCAGACTAAGATTTAGCAAGGGATCGATATGAATGATTTTTTAATTGATTACATGCCATCAAATTGCTATATTATTGCAAATTGATGTTTTGCAATAATATAGATAGATGTTCTCCAGCATGATCAGTTTCCAAAATGGTCTTCAGATCTTAAAGTAATGTATCTATTATTATGGTAATGGTGGTGTGGTATTTGTGGGTTAATTATGCAGCTGTGAGTCCAGGAGGATGGACTCACACTGGGATGTGAAAGTTTCCAGCACAAGAAGTTCCAAATACCCAAATCACTTAGTCTTGCTTGGGTTCTGCTGAAACCTGTTGCATCCCATTTAGGTCCCCACAGCCTCCAGACACTGGGATAAGATGTCACAGCATCACTCAAAAGCCTGAATTGAGATATAAAGCTTGGTATCAACATACCTTACCCCAAACTGTTGGATGAACTCACCCAGCAGCCTAATGTATATGTTAAAAGGGACCCTACATAGTGAGGTCATGGACTCTCCCAATCCATGACCTTAGAGAGAGGAGGAGATCCAATAAGATACCCTGTTTCTGACTCCCAACTCCTGGAGCCTATCTAGAAGGATAGTATTGAGAGTTGTTTGGATGTCAAGGAGACTTAGCATAAAGGTATGTCGTAATGATCAAATAAAAGTGGGGGGGGGGAAACATAGCTGCAGTTTATTTACATACATGCAGTTTTAATATCCCTAAAATTATTTTTAAAATTTAAGAACAACACCGCAAAAAAAAAATCATACAGACATAAACATTTGGGAGCAGTGTGAAGCCCTACAGGTGGAACTCTTTCCTCACAATCAGGAGGCTATGAGTTTAATGTTAGGTAGCACCAGCTATTTTTCTGGGTGCAAGGAGAAAATATCTTCTGGGTGCTCCATGAAGGCATCAGGAAGGGCCTCCAGTCAATAAATACTTAGCTCCATTGACTCACCCTGATTCCACCATGACGCAAGGAATTACAGGGTCATTAAAATAAAAAAAATAAAATAAACATGGACAACACAAGTAAGTTTCCTATTTGGACTTCAAACTTCCTTTCCCATTGTCTCTGTGCATGTGTGTTTGTGTATGTATGTGTATATGCACATGCTATTGTAAAAGCTACGGTAAGTTAGCAACCATGCTAGCATTTGGTTTCTTATCTGTTACCCATGAACAAGCTCCATTGAACAACTGGGATTATTTCTATCTAACACGTAAAATGTTGAGTGTGGATGAGAATACTACAAAACAAGTGCTTATAGTTTTGACATGTTATTTATTATACATTGTGACTCTTGAAACCTAAGGCAACTTCTTCTGTACATGAGCAGAATTTTAATGTTATCATGCTTGCAATGAGCCCTTGAAATTTTTTATGAGCGTTTCATTCCTGAACTCATTGCTTTTTTTTTGCCTGGTGGTTTCACAAATGACAATCTGCAAATTCTTTTTTTAGATATTTATTTCAGCTGTCTTTTTCCTGTTACATTGGTAAGTGATACTGCTACAAATGCAGCCTCTTCCTGTCCAGCTGTTTTGTTTGTTAGGAGATGACGGTCATGATATGATTTGAGTACAATCCAAATTAGAACCTCATTTAGCTTCTCGTCTTTCCAGTTCCTGATGTAAATCCTCAGAAATGCTGACATTGACCTCATGTTGATGCTCATTGTCCTGTTTATTTAAATCATGTAGAGATATATAGCAGATCAAAGCACAATTTTTTTTGGTTGTGGTCAAAGTAAAGTGCCTGCATTTTGCTTTCTCACTTAAGATTTCATGGGTTACTTTTTTGTCTCTCAATAAAGGAAGATCATTATTTGATTTATGATTCCAAAGAATTTTTGATTTTTAAAAAAATTCTCCCTCTCTTTCTTCTTGCTTTTGGACAAAACTCACTTAATTATTTATTTGAAAAATAAAAACAACTTTTTCATACTTGCACAGAATCCTTTCAGATCTTTAATGATTGATCATATCTTTAGAATCACACTTTCTGATAATGTGAAAAACATGGAGTTTTCATGTAAATGGCAGAGTGTACTTATCTCTTTAAGAATTCCTAACAATTTTCTAAACTTTCTATAGCAGGTTCCATTTATAGCCTGCTAGTACAAAAGTATCATTTACTTATTAATATTTAAGAGAGCCACTATTTATCAGGTTTGGTAAATTAGGTTCATTGTATTTCAGAACTGTGTTAGAGTTTCTACTATATAAATTAATGGGTTGCTGTATTAATATTCCAGGCAACTATATATTGTAACTGAATATGAGAAGCATTTATTAAATATGCTGGGAAGATACATGACAACAAAACAATACATTCTATGTTAAGTTTGAATGTCCTGCCTACTTTTATATTCATGCTAAATGTTTATTCTTTGTAATTTACAAAGAACTATGTAATTTATAAATTATCATAATCATCAATCATTATCTGCATCCTTCCTTCATCCCTCCCTCCCTCTCTGCCCTTTCTTTCCTTCTCTCTCTACACCTTCCCCCTGCAATCGTATTCTGTCTTCCTCCCTCCCTATTTTATTGCATTTTCATGCTTTTTTGTATCTTTAGTGTAGAGGATGTGTAAAAATATATATATATTTTTACTTCTGGCAAATATTTTTTATTCTGAGTAATTGTTCAAATTGTTCTTTTTTTTTAACTTCCTTTGTAAATGTTTCCTTTCCCTTTTTACAATAAGTACTTTTCTAATAAAGCCTAATAAAATATGTGTTCTTGTGAGCAGGAGTTCCAAAATTCTAAGTTGCTTAATTTTGAGGCTCAATGCTATTGTATTTTTGGATTATTAATCCATGTTGTTTAATGGTAAATGCTGCAGGCCACTGTTCATAAATCTTGAAAAGAAAAGTAATTTGACAATGGAGAAACAGCCTGCTTTCTTTACACTAAAAAGCAAAACAGTCTTGAGCAGAAATGTCTAACTGTTTAGCAATGAGATTGCCCTCTAGTGGGTTACTTTACATGCAGTTGCATTGTTATCCCTAAATAAAAAATGATTTGATTCTCCAAAACATACCTTTCAATCATGCATTTTAGTGGATTGTATCTGTGGTTCATAACGTAACATACTTAAGGACAGAAATATATATATATATATATATATATATATATATATATATATATATATATATATATATATATATATATATATATATATATATATATATATATATATATATATAGCATTTGACCACAATTGTATACAAGGTTTCAGAATGAAGCCTGTAGTGACAAAGCAGCTGACTGGCCTAATGAGATTTTTCAAATCTGAAACCATGCAATTAAACTGAGTGTGTGATTGTCACTTGAATGCTGCTGCGTATGGATTAAATCAAACTCAATACTCCCCAGCCATTATTCACATTACGCTGAGTTTGAAATGCTTGGTTAAGTTTTCCAAATTAGTCTGTATGTCAAAGTTGCCAGCCTTGTTTGGTGTTAGGGAATGAAACTTGTGTTCACAGCACAATTTGGAAATGAAAAAAGTAATTTGAAATGATCAATGAGTGACAGAAACGAAGCACCCCATCTAGTTGTGCTTTCCCATGCATGGAAGACTACTTCTGGAAAATAATTGTTCCACATCAATTATTATAAAAGATCACAAGACAGTTTAGCAACAAGGACAGATCCATTGCTATTCTTCTTACATGCACAAACTCTCAGGCAGATGCTGACCATGAAAATTATCTGTGTAGGTTGAAAGGGTTTGGCTTGGCTTTTTTACTGGTATATAATATGGGACATGAAAACCAGAAAACAATAGCAATATTAGCTCCCGAAACAAAACATTTCCTGATCAAAATTATTTCTCTGCAGGGTGCTTGGGTATAGTTTGAGAGATTATGGATGTAGCATTGTACTTGAGTATTGTACAGCAGGGGTCTCCAACCTTGACAACTTTATGACTTGTGCACTTCAACTCCCAGAATTCTGCTGACTGAGGAATTCTGAAAGTTGAAGTGCACAAGTCATAAAGTTGCCAAGGTTGGAGACCCCTATTGTACAGTACTAGGTTTTGTTTTGATTTACATAAGGATCAAGTCCAAACAGATATTTTTCAGTAGAATTTCCCCCCCCCCTTACCTTTTCCTTTCTTCTATAGGTTTTCCTAGATTTTTACTTACAATAAACAATTCATACAAAACAGAGCTGGTAATCTACCAGTTCAGACTGGATCACTTGAACTGGTAGTGGAAATCGTGGGTGGCTCCACCCACCCATGCCCAGCTCTATGGCATTCCACTTAGGCCCTCTTTTTCACCAAAAGTGCATATGTGCCCACTCACATTTGCAAACTGGTAGAGAAGGTAAGTGTGTACCACCCCTGATACAAATGATTGTGAGGAAGATATATTGGAGGACATTAGAAGTGGATTGCTATTGCCTTCTTCCTGTATGTCCTCCAAATGTGAAATGAAGGTGAGGGAAGAATGAAAAGCCTGGGTAGCATGGAATCTGCTCATGGGGATGAAGCAGCAGAAAGCAGATCTTCCCTAGACCTTGCAGTCCTTATCTAATAGTGTCTGTAGTGAGTGCATTAGTCTGCCAATATTCCTGTCAATAGGCGAGCAGCAATACATATGCCATTCTGATCAACTAAAGAGTGCAGAGAAAAGCAACAGAGATTAAAAAGGGGTTGGAGGCTAAATCATATGATGAATGGTTGAAGGAACTACTGTAGGTTTGTCTAGTCTAACAAAGAGAAAGGATTAGGGATGACATGATAGCTGTCTTCTGGTACTTAATAGGCTGTCACAGAGAAGAGGGTGTTGACTTATTCTCTGAAGCACCAGAGGACAGGACAAAAAGCAATGGGTGGAAGCTTGTTAAAGAGAGATCCTGCCTGGAATTAAGAAGGATTTTCTTGACAGCACGGATAATTAATCATGGAGCAGTTTGCCTCCCAGAGTTGTAGGTGCTGCATTGCTGAAGGTTTTCAAGAAAAGATTTGAATGCAATAAGACTGAAGTTGAGTTTGACTAGAAAACCTCCAAGGCTCCTTCCAGTCCCATGATCCTATACTTGTGTCCTTCTGGTTCTTTGTACTTTACAAGATGCTACCTAGATCCAAACTCAACAAGGTGGGTCATCTGCTGAGATCAGCTGGATCTCAGTATATTCTCCTTTCCCAATAATTACTAATTATATCTTACTTGGTAGGAACATCTAGGTCCTTTGAAAATACTATCTTCGGGCATAGGTAGGCATAGATAGGAGAAGGTGATACAAAGTTAATATGATGACATATTTGACATATCATCCTGGAAATACCCACATAATCTTCTCAGGAGGCAAAAATAAAATTTCAAAACTTTTTTATTCCCTTTCTCTAATACATTTCTAATCAGTGTCATGTTTTTGCTCATGATTCAGGGAAAGAATTATGGCAATCTTATAAAGATGTACATCTGATAGAGCCAAGGTGGCGCAGTGGTTAAATGCAGCACTGCAGGCTACTGCTAGATCAGCAGTTCAGCGGTTCAAATCTCACCGGCTCAGGGTTGACTCAGCCTTCCATCCTTCCGAGGTGGGTAAAATGAGGACCCAGATTGTTGGGGGCAATATGCTGACTCTCTGTAAACCGCTTAGAGAGGCCTGAAAGGCCTATGAAGCGGTATATAAGTCTACTGCTATCAAGATAAACAAGAGCATGACCACATAGAATAGAACATTATTTATTAAAACATACAATTCCCAGTTAAAATTATTCAAATGTATCATCAATAAAGACTAGCATACCCTGGGCAATGCTTTAACATTTCCCTTTGATGTACCTATGATAGTATAATAGCACTTGTTTAAAATTACAAATCAGCTAATCTGAGGACAGAATTTTTTTATTATATAGAAAAGCATAATGAATTATTTTCATTTAATTTTTAATATATGTGTATTCAATTCATATTTCTTGGAATTCTACAAAAACTGGAACATACCCCCCATCTCTAAATATGTATTCTGCTGAATTTTGTAGTGTGAAGGTTTTGATTCAAAATATATGTACAGTACAAAATTGTGTACACTAAGTCAAAGTACATATATTAGGAAAAAATGTTTTCAAACTGTATGCATTCTAGAAGTATGTAAATATTTGTATATTAGGAAAACTTTGACATTTTGGTCAGATTTTTTTCCCCAACTCTTACATGCTTGCAGAACAGGGACTGAAGCACATTAAAAGCAAAATAAATGCACAATTTGGTCTCTTTCTGATTAGGAATCCTCTTTTGTTGAATGGTCTTTGATAATGTGTTTGCTATTCCTTGAAGTTCTGCATGTCATTTCCAAGTAACTGATCATCTTCATCAGTCATATGCAAATAAGCAATAACATCTGTAATTCAAAGTAACATTTATTTTCTTTATTATTTCAGTTTGTACCTTACCTTCCTATATCTAGTACACTTATAACACAATTTAAACCCAATAAAAATGGCACTAAAAGCACCATTAATCTATCTCAAAATACTTGGAAAAAGAAGATAGTCTTTAATTCTTCCTAAAGATGGAGTGACTGGGACTCTTGATTGATAATATTCCATCATTTGGGAGCAAGGCAGTAATTTATTTGAGAAAGTGGCTGGTGGTTCACAAAGAATCAAGTCAATATATATTTGTCAGCCTTAAGTTGTCACAAAACTCTGTTGTTTGTTCTTATTTATTGTCAGATTCAAAAAGTACAAAGCAATTTCTGCTCTCAGAAATGAAGTTTATTGAGTGATTTTGGGCATGTTGCTTATATCACATATTTTGATGGTAAAACATTATCTATGTACATTCCCCCAAGAAGTGTAAAATGCCTACCTAGTACCTATAATCCTTGGTTAATAACTGCCTTGTTCAGCAACTATTCAAACTTACAACAGCACTGAAAAAATAGATTTCTGACCAGTCCTCAAACTTACAGCTCTTGCAGTGTTCCCGCCATCATGGGAACATGATTCGGGCACTTAGCAACGAGTGTACATTTATAATGGTCACAGTGTCTTGTGGTGATGTGATCATAATTTCCAGCTTTCACAGTCAGCTTTCAGCAAGCAAAGTTGGCAGAAGGTGCAAGTTGCAGTCACATGACATTGCACATAAAGACAGATTTTATGATTAATGACTGCAGAAAGACTGAGATTGTAAATCTGGTCTAGGGGTGGGTTCCTGCCGGCATTCCTGCTCCTGTTCATTCCTGTTCGGCACCTGAAAATTTTTGCATGTGTGCCCTCACTTTGCTTGCGTGAATGCCAGATGTGTGCTGTGTGTGTGTGCGCGCATTTGCATTTAAAAAGGTCTGCACATGCGCACATTAAAAAAGGGGAAAATTACATTTTTTTCAATTAAGATTGTTCTGCGCATATGCAGAATAAAAAATCAAGATGGCACTGTTGAGGATAGAACCGGTATAGTCACGTGTCCACCCAAGTTACTACCTATTCATCCGAACCGGTCTGGACCGGGAGAAACCCAGTTCTGGTCTGGTCGCATGATGTTTCACTGAATGTCATTTAGCCATGGAGTTGTGATGTAGGTGGGAATGATTTAGGGAGACAAGGGGGAAGAGATGCTAGGCAGGGAATGATCAAATGCAGGTGGGGTAGCCTGCTGCTGCATAATGGACAGAGAAAGAAATTTAGACAGGAACCTCTCTAACTTACAGGCTACAAAAGAAATGTGGGAGATTTGTTCTTTTAGGCTTGCAAGATTCTGTTAATGTAGTCTTGCAACAAAGTAGAATTAGCTCATCTGGTCATGTTTTCTGGCTTGTTTACTTGAGAAGGCTGACAGGAATTGATGGCCTCAACTGCAGTAGTTAAATGAAGACTAACTGTAAATGGATAAATATAATTGGGTGAACATGCACTTTGTAGCACTGGACATTCACTGGTAAAGGAATATAACTCACTTATTCCTCTTGTTACCTTTCAAATATATCCTTTCAAAATTCCATTGGTGATCCATTTTGGCAAAGAACTTGAATATTCCTACCTTAAGCTAAATAGGTGAAGAAGAAATGACAATAGCTATATTACTGATCAAAATTACAGAAAGCATGATGTAGGTCATTATTCTGACCACCACTCTCTTCTTTCAATTATCGATTCAAATTTGCATCAACACATTCCTGAAATTTTATGTCGTATAATAGATAATGAGAGCATTTTTTTCCCTGAAAGTGTCATG
Organism: Thamnophis elegans; assembly: GCF_009769535.1. NCBI lineage: Eukaryota > Metazoa > Chordata > Lepidosauria > Squamata > Natricidae > Thamnophis > Thamnophis elegans. The sequence goes on along the minus strand of NC_045548.1, from coordinate 51,485,969 downwards.
AGTCATCTGGCTCTGAAACTGCATTTTGCTGATTTGCTAAAACTCCAGACCATCTTCCCTGTTTTGTTTTGTTAGCTCACCCATCTCTTTCGGAATAGCATCACCTTTCCTTTCTTCTCATGGAATTGCTATCCTGTCATTTGACCTCTGCCACCATTACTACAATTTCCAATGTCCGAGGTCATATGACCTTGCCTCTCTCTGATTCACTAACATTCCATTAGCACTTTTCCTTTGCATTGTGTGTTGTAAATCCTACCTTAATCCCTTGGTAACAATTTTGGAGTAGATTGATCTTTGCCTTTCATTGAAATATCTCTATAAAACCCCTAGGCAGTTATATGGTAAAAAATGTCCAGCAATGCAAATTTTAATGTACTTTATGTAGCCTTATTTCCTACCATCAAATTCTTTGCCAAACAACTTGGAAGAATTCTTCTAAGAAATAATATCTCAATCACAACAGGAAGAAACAAAAACTTCAGACCCAAAGGGAAACAGATGCTGATTTGAATGTTACTAATGAAGATGAATAATGAAGTGGTGTTATTTTTTTTCCAGATATTGTGAGCCTTTAATAGGTTAATGTTAATTATATGTAATTCAAATCAACTATTATACTTTTGACTATAGACCTTTTCTCAGGTTTCTGCTTGGTCAACATAGCAAATACTATATTTGCTTAACAACACATAAGCTTTTTCACAATGACTTACATGTTCCCAGTGAGGATCAACATGATTTTAATATCTGATGTTCCTATACTGTCTTTAAGGTTAACACATTGTCTTGGAGATGCTTAGAGTATCATTATAGATCTAGCTTTGGTCACTAGAGCTGTAATTACGGGTAGGATCAATTTTCGGACACAGTTGCATGATTTTGTGGTATCTAAAGATTTATTTTGGATGTTTTTATTATTTATTGATTTAAAATGTTTTTAGTATCATAATTGTCATATATTTTTTGATTTGTAAGATGCCCAGGGTCATTGAGTGAGATGGGCAGCTACAGAAATTGATGAATTGAATAAATAGATACATATTTTATTATCTTTCTAAATATTGTTCTTTTTATAGCTATATTTCCCTCATATTTTATCTTCTATTTGATTTCCTGAACACTGGCATAATTATAAAAGAAGCAGGGCATATTTTGGCCTTGTCCAGCTATTGACCCAATCTGTCTGCATGAGATCTTTTACATCCAATTCTGGAAGTAGGTAGCATTTTTCAATTAATGCTTGTATATATCTGTGGTGTTCTAAATCAATTTATGAAACTAAATATTTAATATATTAGATATAATATACTAAATATTTAGTATATTAACTAGCACCAGGGACGTGCAGTCACTAGAGGCAAGGGAGGCGGAGCCTCACCAGTCTCCTCAGGAAAAAGAAAGAAATTTAAATATTTTTTTTAAAATAATTAAAGCCAAGATAGTTGCTACCAGATTCCAGCTCACAGTGGCTTGGTGTCTGCTTAGTGTTAACCAAAGCAGGAGGAGTGGGTGAGAAGGAGGAGGCTGCCTCTTTGCTGCAGACCTGGGCGCTTGGCGGGGAAGTTTTCGGAGGAGGGAACAATCCAACCTAGCTTTGGGCACGTAAACCCGGGACAGGCGAGATCAGAGCGAGGCGGGACCGGCTGGAGGACGCTCGCTGGATGCTGGGAGCTTTCGCCTGGAGAAAGTTGCTTCTCCTGGGGGTAGCCGGGCTGCCTTGGGCCGGGGAGGGGGCGCCGGGGGCAGCGGGGGCTAGGAAGGGGCGGCTGGGAGAGCGGGGCATGCAAGCGAAGCAATCTGGCGACCGGGTCGAACACCCAGACCCGGTCGATAGTCCACCCTAATAAGTGTAATAGATTTTAATCAAGTAATTATCCGAATTTGGGCGCTATAATTTAGATGTTAGGCCGGCGTTTGCAAGGTGGTTGAAAGAGTATGCACAGCTCGATAATAGGATATCGACCCGCTGAGCCCGACAGGCCACTCCGGGGCAATTTACCTCCATTATGCAGCCTCTTTACGCGGCTTGGAGAAGCAGCGGACGCAGGCCGGGACAGCGGGGGGGCAGCGGGGCACTTTGCATCGCGGGAGCCACCAAGCACCTTTGCTGCAGACCCAGGCGCTTGGTTGCTCCCGCGATGCAAATCCCCCCCCCCGCCGAGGCCGACTGCTGCCCTGCTGAGCCTCACCAGGTATCAACCTCACCGCACGTCACTGACTAGCCCAGTGTACATAAGTAAGAGAGAGGGAATATTAATTCATTCTCCATATCGCTATTTAACAATAGTCTTTTTAGTTCAAAATAATATAAATTCAGTCTAACAATGAACATATATCGCTCCTCTAGTGTAGAAGAAATTAACAATTCTGTAACTTAGGTCATTGATCAGAGGGTATACCAGTGACAACACTAGAGGCTTCAGCAATTTAAACAAGAAAGGGTAATATACCAAGATTATGTGCATTTCTCCTTCCTTCCTTCCTCCCTTCTCCAATTTCCAGATCACCAACTTCTATTTTATCACCTTTGAAATAAGTGCAAGTGACTACTTTGTGAACTGCATGGAATGGAAATAGTTTATGATTGCCATAGTAACAAAATATATCAGTGAGGAAAAGAGAACTTGACAATAAAAATGTAAAGCCTTTAGGCCTCAAGCAACAGATCCTATGGATACAAAACACCAAGAAGCAATTATTTTCCAAACACGAGAGTCAATAAAATAAGTACTTCTGTTTCTAATGTATTATTTTGTGTTTATTGTCATAAAATGGGGAGCATCAAGTAAATCAATTCACTTTTTTAGAGAGAAATGCTGTTGTGCAATTTTCATTCTCTCTTGCTATTTTTAAATGAAATGTGAAAATTCACTTTTATCAACTTAAGATTGGCATTCCCTAATGCATCTTATGTTTGACTGCTGATCTGGTAAGGCTTTATGTGACTTACTGTTAGTTAGTTATTCAATTTATTTTACTGTGTATTAATCAGTGATTTTATGTATAATACTGTGCTTATACACTGTCATGGCTGATTTGCCAGGTGTGTCCTGTGTCCTGTCAGAAATGTGGCAATAAGGAAACAAACAAACCATCAAATAAATAAAGGTTTCACATTTTACTTCAATTAAGAGTACTAAATATGGGATACAAAAATCCAGATCTAGATGGCAGTAAATAGATAAGAAAACCTTTAAATCTTTCTGCTATTCTGATTTTGACTACCCAAATATGGTCATTCTGAAAGTCAGAAATCTGGTTCAAAATCAATTCCAGGCAATTTATAGACATGTCTCATTTGTCTTGTAAAACTGAGATAAGAAGGAAAGACGAAGGGATTACGTTAAGCATCTTCAAAAGAGCTTACAAAAATCCTTTAAATGTATAACTGTTACAGACATGCATTCTTGGATAAGCATACTGGATTCCAGAAACATATTTTGCAAATCTGTTTAGTGTGTGATATACAGATGCAAATAACAGAAATGGAGGATACTACAATAATTGGCAACTATTCTGAGAGAAATAGTGCCATATTTGGTGCTCTTGAAATAATTGTCAGTTGAATGTTACACTTTAGAATTCACTGTTTGAAAAAAAAGAGATTAACAATTTACTCGTAGCAGAAATTGGTCTTTGGATCTTTCCTGAATAATGTATTGGAAACCAGGAAACGGCAATCACAGAACCACAGAGCCGAGGTGGCGCAGTGGTTAGAGTGCAGTACTGCAGGCCACTTCAGCTGACTGCTATCTGCAGTTCGGCGGTTCAAATGTCACCGGCTCAAGGTTGACTCAGCCTTCCATCCTTCTGAGGTGGGTGAAATGAGGACCCAGACTGTGGGGGCAATATGCTAATTCTGTAAACTGCTTAGAGAGGGCTGAAAGCCGCATGAAGCGGTATATAAGTCTAACTGCTATTGCTATTGCTATTATGTGACCATTACAAATTAATGGGTTAAATGCATTTTTCCCCAATTCCCTGCATTATCTCACTTTCTCAAGACTGAACTTTGTGGATACAGAAATTCAGATCTGTACACATTCTTTCTGTATGCTCTCAAAGTACAATATGTGGGTTGTAGCATAACACATGGAACTATAACAGATGCCAGGGACTACATATATCTAAGTATCCCCTTATTTATTTTTAAAAGCCACCCAAATCTAGCATGACAGGGAGAAGGCTAGATGAAAAATCTCTTTGTCAGACTAGATTTAACATTTAGGAAAACTTCATTGGCAGTGAATATAATGGCTGAGAGCACTAAACTGTGATTTGTTTACTGTTGGCTGGACATGCTGTTTGAGTGTGTACTGAACAATTCATAGTTAAATAATCATGTTTTAATGCACTGTATGAATATAGGTAATATGTATTTATGCATTTTGAATAACTTTATGTTAGGTAGTACCATCAGGATACCAGGCCCATCTTAAAAAGAATAAAAAAGCTGCCCTACCACTTTCGAAGAAAAAGAAATAAAACTAAGGAAAGATGATTAAGAGAATCCAGAGGTTAAAATTACTACGTCTGTCATTGTTTTTGAGAGAATATCATATAAGCCATATGTTTTCAGCCACCAAGCATGTAGGATGTAAACAGTTAACCGTATCAATACTTTCAAGTCTAGTGAAAGGCATAATAGTAAGTGCTCCTACATGCATTCCCATTAATGTATGAATATGGAAGGAATAGAAGAAACATGATCAGAAGAAAGGAAGCACTTTAAAAATAATATTGATTTAAAATTGAGAAAGAATGTCTGCATCCTTTTTCTCTCTGATGTATCCTTGTTTCACTGTTCCTGAGAGAAAATGAGAAATCCTCATTTTGGAAAACAAAACAAAAGAAAACAAGACATCTTAGAATTGATTTGAGGAAATCATTATAATGAAAGGAAGGAACCCCTTCCCCAGCCCACAGTTGTCAAGTTAAAGAAATAAAATCATGCATTAATTAAGTCATCCTCCTCTTCAGAGGAGCTGAAAGAAATTATTTTCTAAACTCTTAACACCCTGGCCACAGGGGGATATTTTTCTTTCATTTTAACCCTTTGCTTTATTGTTTGTCCTAATCCCAGAGGATGCCTTGAGTCATTGTTTCCTTTGCTATGTTCTCTTTAAATTAATGTTGTTCTAAAATGTCCTTGCGGATTACCCCCCCCCCCTTTGTTCTACCTCTCTTATTTTGGGAATGTTTTACAATTTCTTTGACATTTCTCCTGGTGATGTTACTGAGCTTCACAGTTGGAGGAAAGTATTGCTCTTGATGTTTTCTCTAATAGATCTCTCATTTCCTCTAAAGTTTGGGTGGGGCACATTTCCCAATCTGGGGGGGGGGGGATAATCCATTGGGAAGATAATGGCTTCTTTTAATGGAAACCTGATTAGTCTTGAGCAAGGCTCTCCAACCTTGGCAACTGTAAGCCAGGAGAAATTCAAATCCCAGAAAAGCTGGCTGGGGAATTCTGCGATGTGAAGTCCTCCAGGCTTAAAGTTGCCAAGGTTGGAGACCCCTGGTCTTGAGCATTACTGGAGAGACGATTTGAAACACAAAACTTCTGGGCCATCTCACGACCTTTTGGGAAGAAAGTTCAAAGGCAAGTTTGACTTCATCAGCCTGAAGGAAAAGTGGTAGCAAAATATACCGACTTTGGACTCATTGAAAGCTCTTGTGAAGCGAAGGCTTTTTTCCACTTGGCAGCGACCCTGCCGGTTTTACGTCAAAATAAGTTTGCTGACTTCGAAGGTGGCTTCTTTCCACCCAACTTCTGATTCTGTGGGACCCGAGAACTCGTCCTTGAGTATCTTTTATTCGCACCCAACTCCGCCCCACCCCATCGGTTCCTCTCAGAGCTCTTTTGTGGAAAGAAATGCGCGTGGCAGCCCAGCGGTGGACACGAAGGTCTTAGGTTTGTTTATTCCTGGGAGGAAGAGCGCTCATGCGTGCGCCAACCCTGGGGACCCCTTCTTTCGTCCTGGCTCCGAATCGGGACAGGACGTGGGTATTTTAGGAGACACGGACCGGCAGCTCGCTCCCTTCCAGCGCGCTCAAGCCTGCGCGCCAGCCACCTTTCTTCCCCCTCCCCCTCTGGTCAGGGCCGGGCCGGGCCGGGCTGGGCTTGGTTGGAGAGGAGACTCTGCCATCCCCACGCCGGCGACCCCTCCTCTCCTTCCTGTTGGGATCCAGGAGGAGCTTTTAAGGGCAGTCTCCTTTAAGATTTCTCCGAGGAGGCTGACTCGAGAGGAGGAGTTACCGAGATCTGCAGATGTACATTCTCGAGTGGAGGAGACAAGGAAAAAGCACCAGAAGCGGAGAGGCTGGAGCGCAAGGAAGTGGCGGCCCAGCATCCAAGGCCTCGGCGGCAGCAGAAAAAGGAGGAGCAACAGCAGCAGGAAAAAAGACAACACAACACACACTCACACACACATCGGAGCGGCGGCGGCGGCTGCTGCCGCTGGGCAAACCAGGCGTCTCGCAGGAGCCGCACCTCGGCTTGCGCGCCCAGACGGGACAAGCGAAGAAGATGAAGGAGAGCTGACCCTATTAAAGGGCTGCCGCCACTCCGCGCTTGGAAGTTGAAGGGACGAGTCCCCCTTCTCCTCCTCCTCCTCCCCCCCCCCCATATTCCCACCTTTGTGGGTGAACCTGCATCCAACCGTTCCTCGCCAGCTTTGGGCTCTATTATCATTCTTTTTTAGCACAACAAAACGTCGCGTGTGCGCGTTCTGTTTTTGTTTGGGTCTCCGAGAGGGGGGGGGAAGAGGAGGAGGGGGAGTGAGAAAGCCGCGGCTGGAGAAAAGGAGCTTTCTCTCTTCCTTTTCCATTGAAGCACATAGTCCACTATGGTCTTACTCGCCTTCAGCACTGCAAGTCGGGGGGATATCGTGCATCAGTCCAGGCTCCTCTTCTTGCAAGCCTTGCTTTGGATTTTATGTGCCACCGGATGCCGAGCAGAGCAGTATTTTAATGTAGAGGTAAGGATGTGCCTGCTTGTGTTTCCTTTCTTCCGGCGTTGCTGCGTGCGTAGCTTCGGTGCAAACGTGCTAATCCAAGCCCTGGCTTCCAAGAGGCGGAGAAGCCAGGACTCTTCTCCTTCTCCCTGAGAGTTTCCCATCTCCGAGCTCCTTTACTCAGCTAGGCGATCCCGTTATCCCCGGCGGCAGAGAGCCGGGATGCCGGGCGCGCTCTAAGCGCACTATTGTGCCCGGCGAGGTGGGAGTGGGAAACGGCGCGCTCACTCGGGCGCAGCCGACTTGACTGGCGGCGGCGGCGGCGTAAGGGACCGGTAGACGTCCGTCACTGGGCTCGTCGCGATCGGAGTCCATAAAGGAATCGGGGATTTCATATTGCTGACTCTCCCTCCGACTGCCTCTTTGCAAAAAAAAAAAAGAAAGAAAGAAAGACCAACGGTCGAGTGTGAACAAGCTGGAGAGGAAATTGCCATTGTTTCAGTCGAGACAGGCTCCTTTTGTCACTGCCTGTGGTGGCTAAACTTGGGCTGAAACAACCCTTTTTCTTTCCGGCAACTGCAAACTTGGAAATAGAAGAGGTGGAGTTAGCTAAAATGTGTAAAGGTAAACCAGATGCAGAGTAGATTTGTTGTGGGTTTTGTTTCCACTTCCACCCACCCCCTCCCCAAGCGGTGTTTTGCCTTCTCAGCCCTAGTCTTAAGATTTTTTTGATTTGGTTGTGGTTTCTATTGGACCAGGATTTTATATTGCAAGTCTTTTCAAAAGAGAAACCCCTTAGCTCTGGAGAATGATTTCTAATGCACAATATAGGCTTCATTTGCTTTAGATTTTCATCCCTCGTTAATTTAACGTGGTGTATGTCTTCCTTCCCTGCCTTATTTTGATATTTAGCTTGCACAATTAAGTATAAAACATTTTCACCTGATCTCCCTTGAAGTTGCATCCATTTCCAGTGGCAACTAGCTAAATTATATGTGATGGTTCTGTATTGACTCAATCCCTCTGGTTCCTACTGTTTTAAGGACATCTTTCATCTTTTCTAGCAACTGTTCTTGGCAGAGAAGTTCAAGGAGGCTTCACATCCTTCATAGCCTCTATTTCTGTCTGAGACGCACTGTGTTTCACATTTCATACCCACAATTACTTACATTTTGACCCCAAAGCACTTTAAAACCTAAGATTACTCTTTTCCATATCTGATGTCTATTCCCACCCTTATTGCTTTAGCTTTCACAACCTCATACTTTCTAAAAAAAAAAAAAAAGACAATGCAGTCACATACAATGAACTTTTTTTAACCATTTATAATCAACCCTATTTTGTAAAGTACCTATTTTGTAAAGTAAGGTATATGTTGTTTCTTCAGTTCCTGATCTTCGTTATGATATTTAATGATATGTCTTGATTGTTTTGATTATATTTTCTTATAAGCTTACTGGCACTGGTTTTTTGTTTTGTTTTTTGCATTGGTTGTTTTCCCCTTTCTTCCCCATCCATTCTAATATGATCTCATAAGGTTAAGCAGTAAACCATTGGGAACAGAAAATGCATCTTTCTAAATGTCTTACAGTGGAGGATACCACTCTTGGTCTAACTGCACTAACCATTATCAGGATTGACACTAGTTAGCCAAACTTCCCCTTGATGCTTTTCTTTACTCTTATTCTTCCAATAAGGAGCACAGAAGAGTTCCGGGCACTGGGGTGGGGAGACTCCCAATAAGGACTTGATGTAGACGTTTTCTCTCTTACTATTGGAGTTGCTGGCCAACAGCCTGCTCTGCAGGAAATAGGCCAGCAGCAGATGGTGCTAGGACATGGGGAGTGAAAGTAGTTTAATCTGTTTGGAACATAGGAAGAAGTCAGTATAATCAATGAGAAGGAAAGGGAGAAAAGTCAACATTGGGCTAGAGGGCAAAAAGAAGTAAAGTTGGAAAAGTTTCCTGTCTGTACTTTGCTTAATAGTGGCATACTCTACTATACATAATTGTGTATACATGAAATTCAGAATTCATAAACCTCAAACAGTAAGCCTAACTAATATTTGTGGATGTTTGCATAGTGATATCAGTAAATGTCTATGGAGATTCTCAGTCAACCAGGACATGGTTGGGCCAAAGGTGGATTTTTTTTCCCCAAGGGGCAACTGTACTTTCTGGTTTTTCTTCGGAGCTGAAGAAGCTTCTTGGATGAGAAGCAAAACATCTTCAAAGGAAAACCAGAAAGTCCAGTTGCCCCTGGAAAAAAAAATCACCTTTGGGACAATACTATCAGTAATACAATAAAGCAATGCAGATATGGAAGACATTTCCAATTCCTAGATGTCAGTATAGATAGTCAACGTTTTGCTTAGTGACCATTCAAAGTCACAATGGCACTGAAAAAAGTGACTTATGAATGTTTTTCACACTTAAGACCTTTGTAGCATCCCCAGGAAATAGTGTTCAAAATTCAGATGCTTGGCAATTGACTCACATTTATGACGGTTGCAGTGTCCTGGGGTCACATGCCCACGTGATCACCTTTTGCAACCTTCTTGGCAAGCAAAGTCAGTGGGGAAGCCAGAGTCACTTAACAACTGTATTGCTAACTTAACAACTGCAGCGATTCACGTAACAAATGTGGCAAGAAAAGTCATAAAATGGGACAAAACCAATGCCTCACTTAGCAACATAAATTTGGGGCTCAATTGTGGTCATATGTTGAGGACTGCCTGTACTACGAGAACCTCCTAGGGACCACTTGGTTGCGATTTACTCAGATTTTAATCTCCCTGTTGTTCTATTAGAGCAGAGAGGGATGTTTTAGCCATCTTCTGCCTGGTTCCTGTTAGTGTGCTGCAAGAACATTAATTTTCATTTATGCTTCAGTAAGACTGAGAGTTTTTCAGTAGCAATTTGTCATAAACTGGAGCTGCTATGTCACAATGGCAAAGGGAATGTGAGGCTAAGAACTTGGCAGTGTTATGGTGACTCTGTGCCATGTATTTCTCTGTGTCAGCACCAGACCCATAAAACACTTACCAAGGACAGTAAATTACTTAAAAACCATCCATACTTGAGCACAGCAAGTTTTGTTCCAGAAGCAATTTAAGTTAATACAAAAATGAGAGGATTGCTATCCACTGAAATCCTTTGGGGTTGGCATTCTGGCTGCTGAAGACATAGCATAGATAAATGCATTTTAATCTCATTGTGGCCAGTCTTTGGTCTAAGTTTATTTATACCGATGCTTGAACTTTTCTGCAGTACTTAAAAATACTGAAACTGCACGTGCATGGCACATCGTTTGACATTTTGTAAGCTACACAGTTTTCATACAACTTTAAGAAAAGACATCAGAAATTGTATGTATGGTAAAGGTAAAAGTTTCCCTCGCACATACGTGCTAGTCGTTCCTGACTCTAGGGAGCAGTGCTCATCTCTGTTTCTAAGCCAAAGAGCCAGTGCTGTCTGATGACAATTCCGTGGTCATGTGGCTGGCATGACTAAATGCCAAAGGTGCACGGAACGCTGTTACCTTCCCACCAAAATGTTTCCCATTTTTCTACTTGCATTTTTATAAGCTTTCAAACTGCTAGGTTGGCAGAAGATGGGACAAGTAATCGGAGATCACTCCATTACATGGTGCGAGGGATTCGAACCATCAAACTGCCGATCTTTCTGATCAACACACTCAGCGTCTTAGCCACTGAGCCACCATGTCCCCTATGTAACACATATCATTTAAATTTCTATGTCACGGGAAGCAAACATAGTATTGGCAGGGAAGGCTGAAAGAGGGTTGCATATTACTGTTTTCTTTGCAGTCCTCCCCTACCCCCACCCCAGGGGTGGGTTTCTCGCCCCGTTCCAACCGGTTCGGTTGGAACGGGGCCGGCGGCGTCCTTGTGCACGCGCGCGGTACACGCATACGTACTAGCATCTGCGCGACGCTCCAGCTGCTCCTGGAGGATCGCGCAGGCGCTGTATGCGTCCTGCGCATGCGTAGAAGTGCAGAACTCGTCAAAACCGGGTAAGGACCACGGGCGGGCAGGCGCGCCCTTCGCCGTTCCCGGAAGTTACTTACTTCCGGGTTCGCCGACCAACCAGTTCGCAGGGACCGCCGCGAACCGGTTGAAACCCACCCCTGCCCCACCCATACCCCTTTGCTACCCAGATACCCTGGAATTGGATGAGATTTGATGAACTGATTCCTGAAGATTCAGAGAAGGAATCTTCTGTGACTTGACCTTAGTGATGTATAAGCCTATTCTTTTACTCTTACAAACCAAACCTTGTTCATTTTGGTAGTACTGGTAGCCCTCGACTTAATAATTCATTAAGTGACCATTCGAATTTACAATGGCACTGAAAAAAAAGACTTATGGCTATTTTTCATGCTTACGACCATTGCAGCCTCTCCATGGTCATGTGATTTACATTTGGATCCTCGACAACTGGTTTATATTTATGATGGTTGCAGTGTCCCAGAGTCATATAATTTTGTGACTTTCTGACAAGCAAAGCCAGATTCACTTAACTGTTTACTAATTCAACAACTGCAGTGATTCACTTAATAAATGTGGCAAGAAAAAAGTCGTAGAATGGGGCAAAACTCATTTAACAAATTTCTCAATTAGCAAAATAAATCAATTGTGGTTGTAAGTCGAGAATAGTGGTTAGAGTGCAGTACTGTAGGCTACTTCTGCTGACTGCCAGCTGACTGCAATTTGGCAGTTCAACTCTCACCAGGCTCAAGGTTGACTCAGCCTTCCATCTTTCCGAGGTGGGTAAAATGAGGACCCAGATTGTTGGGGATAATATACGGACTCTGTAAACCGCTTAGAGAGGGCTGTAAAGCTCTGTAAAGCAGTATATAAGTCTAAGTGTTAGTGCTATTGAATTTTAATCTACCTAGAAATCTTCTTTGTAGGAGTAATCAACATGAAACATTCAGTATGTTTTTTTTTAATCTTATCTGAGTTTTTATTTATTTATTTATTTATTTATTTATTTATTTATTTATTTATTTATTTATTTATTAACTATGCCTCTCATCCCAGTCTGTAAAGCAACTTTAAATACAGCTAAATAAGACACCAAAGAATATAAATATTTATGGGAGCCAGGCAATCACTGAGATATTTAAAAGGACAGATGTCTCCAAATTGCCAGATAAACTACAGATAAAAACCACAAACAGAGTGGCATTTAACTGGAAGGAATTTAAATAAACTCCTAAATAGATCCCACTAACACCGTGGAAGTTTTGTAAACCAATGTAGCTGCCTTGATATTGGTTATCATCTAATATTATAAGTATCGAACTGTTAGTTTTCTTGCCCACAAATGTATTTCCATTTATTTAGAAGCATTAGCTCTAAAGCAGCAAATCTGTTTTGTGCACATACTGTGGCAGCCACATGGGGTGTCAAAGAGGCAACAATCTTCTGCTTACTTTAGACTTATGGTATTGTTTTCCCATTTTGCATTAACTCTGCTCTCAGCTGGCTGATTAAACACTGATAAGTATATTTGGAAGTTTATTTCATTTTTTTCTGTTTTTTTATTTCATTCTTTTGTTTTGTTCAACCTGCCTGGCTGAATATAACTGCAATAGCATGAGACCTAATATCACACAGTAGACTGAAATTTCTAACTGCATTACTCTATTAGAGCAAAGAAGGCCAAGAGTCCCATGTCAGTTGAAGAAGTAATTAATGGTTTTAACATTGCCCCAAATATTCAGGAACGTATCTGTGTTTGTTGTTATAGATCAGTATATCTTGTTCTTTTAAAAAATATACTTTACCTCTGCTGTTCATGAATAATTCAGCAGAAGTGAGTATGCTTAGAATGCAGAAGATTTTAGATTCAATAGTTGGCATCTCTGGGTACAGTTGGAAAAAGTTCTTCCAGCAGTTTCAGAAGCTTCAGATATTCAGTGTTGAAAATGCTGGGATGAGTGGATTAGTGGAGCAATGGTCTGAACTAGTATTGACAGTTTCCTTCAGTTCTCTGTTCTCTTGTTAATGCTAAAATAATATATTGAAGTTGCTGGTTTATTTCACAAGATTGCAAATAAATCCAGAATGGTTACTAGCTTGTTAACAATTCATGACTTTAAAGAAATCAATTTTAATAAAATATTTTTGGGTAGAGATGGTGCCTGTGGAATACAAGAGATGATATGATCAGTTACTTGCAATACTTTTGCTTTTACCAGAATATTATAAGTACAAGAAACCATGTCTATGAGGTACAAGTTCTAAAAATCAGAATAATGTGAATGAAGCTATTACAGCTGTGCAAAACATCTGAAAGAGGTTGTTCTCAAAGTGTTAATGCAATTTGGCAGTTCAAATCTCACCAGGCTTAACATTGACTCAGACTTCCATCCTTCCACAGTGGGTAAAATGAGGACCCAAAATTGTTGGGGCAATATGCTGACTCTGTAAACTGCTTAGAGAGGGCTGTAAAACACGGGAAGACGGCCAGCCCACAACCATAGAGCATAGGCCCAGAGAAGACTCGGCAGCGGATCTCCAGAGTTTGGAAGCCGGTTATGCTCGGAGTATGGCGGCAGCGGGGTGGCGGCACCCTGGTCCAGCCCTGCAGGGAGAGTTGGGCATGGTGAGGCAGGGAGGCACATAAGCTCGAGGCAGAACAAGTGATTGCGCAACTTCTCTTTCCAGCTGGACAGAGCGCCACTAGTGCTTTTAGAATATTACTGGGTCAGTGAGTGGCGCTCTGCCCAGCTAGAAAGGGGCATTGCTGGCAACTGCTTGTGGGAGCAACTGCCCAGCAACCCCCCTCTCCAGCTGGGCACAGCGCCACCCACCAACCTAGCAGTATCCCAAAGGCTTCAATCAATGTGAGGTTGATTGGAAGTTCTGAGAATAGAGGATAGATGGTGTATTCTCTGGAATGCAGAAATAATTGAAAATGGAAAACTCTGGCTATGTTAAGCCTGTAAAATCTAGGGCAGTAGTGACATTCAAAGTTTTTTTACTACCAGTTCTATCAGTGTGACTTGGTGGGCTTGATGTGGCTTGGTGGGCGTGGCTTGGTGGGCGTGGCGGGGAAGGATACTGCAAAATCTCAATTCCCACCCCACTCTGGGCCCAGCCAGAGGTGGCATTTGCCTGTTGTCCGAAGTACTCAAAATTTCCACTACCGGTTTTCCAGAACCTGCTGGATTTCACCCCTGCCTAGAAGGTAATTTTTGAGGTGACCAAAATTTTCCAGTTTTAAATGAGTCTAGTTGAAACCTGGTTTATATTTTCTAATGTCAATTTATTTCACTCAGTTTTTGTCTATACATCCTTGACTAACACAAGGTGGAAAGGATCCAGAGACGTTTTTATTACTACATGTAGTCCTTGACTTACAACAGTTCATTTATTGTTCAAAGTTACAATGGCACTGAAAAAGTGACTTATGACCATTTTCCCCACTTACAACCCTTGCAGCATCCCTGTGGTCGCATCGTCAAAATTCAGATGCTTGGCAACTGACTCATATTTGTGTTAGTTGCAGTGTTTAGGGGTCATGTGATCACCTTTTGTAAGCTGACAAGCAAAGTCAATGGGGAAGCCAGATTAGTTTAATAAGTGTGTTACTAACATAAAAACTGCAGTGATTCACTTACCAACTGTGGTAAGAAAGGTTGTAAAATGGGGTAAAACTCACTTATGTCAGGGTTCACCCGCAGAAAAGAAAACTCCGAGGCTTGAGTTTCCTCAAAGTTCCATTTTATTAGAGTTGTCATATTGACATATCTGGGAAAACCCGAATCAGAAAGTTTCCATGTTTTCCCCACCCGTGAAAGTCCAAGTCCTTGCCAAGCACCCACATGTGCATCACATGGTCCAATCAGGCACTGTCCCAACTGGAGGTGCCTCTCAGTCACACCACTCCAGGTGTACGGCAAGTTGTCCTTGACTCTCTGAGAAAGGAATGCTATTTAGACTACCTAGCTCCCATACTCCGTATAATCCCCCCTCCCATTTTCCCACATTAGAAGATGCGGCAGGCCTGAAGGCCCAATGTAAAATGATGGCTTGACAACTTAACTGTTTTAGCAGTTAGCTAAGTTCTTAGCAAATGAAATTTTGGGTTCAGTTATGATCATAGGTCAAGGTAGTCTTGTATTAAATTACTAATTAAATTAGCATTAGCATTAAAAGGAATAGATAACAATAAACATTGCCTATTATGAAATAAATCATGATAGAATCTAAACCTGAGAAATACAGAATGTAGAATGCCCTTTTCAACAATAGCTCCAGATCTCTTCATTTTTCTACTGTTAACAAACCTCGGAATTAGTGGTTTGCTGTCACTGAATTGTTATATATGACCTTTCTGTTTTTCTCTCTACTTGATGTCTAGTTCTTTTTCATAGTTCTTTGAAAATAATGTACTTTTCAAAGACTTTATGTGGAAAAGTATTTCACCTGGGAAAAAGTTGCAGCAGTTTGTTATAAATAAATATTATTCAACTAAGGGCAATTTAATTCTGAGTACATGCGGGAAGAATTCTTTATGTTGTTCAAATTGCCATTTCTAGGATAGCAAGTGTTTTTTCAAAAAACAATCTTGTAATTTTCTAGTTTTATTTTTGATTGGAAGTATTGAAATATCATTAACAGACTTTATTAAAACAAATGAGAAAGGCAATAATAAATATATGGAAAATATGGAAAGAAACTAGTTTATATCTATCTATTATCCATCCATCCATCCATCCATCCATCCATCCATCCATCCATCCATCCATCCATCCATCTATCTATCTATCTATCTATCTATCTATCTATCTATCTATCTATCTATCTATAAATGACTCTGTGTGTATCCATGTGTATGTTCCAGCATAACTCTGGAATGCCTTGAGCAATTTTAACCAAACTTGGTACACAGATGACTTACTGGGGGTAAGACACTCCTAACCACCCCCATGGGGCATATGGTCTGTTATGATACAGCCTGTACTGCAGTAAAATGGCTTCTACTGTACAGTGCAGTGGAGTTGCCATGGTAACGGCTTCACAGTACTCCAGTAGTCTCCCTCTGGTAAAGGGAAAAATCCAACAGCAAATACATTTGGTCTGGACATTTTCCCCTTATAAATAAATACTCGGGCTATCTTTATAGAAGGGGATTGGACATAGAGATTTTCTAGAATATTTTTGTGTGATCTCAATGATTATCAAGTTTTATGGTACCAGGAGTCATCATAACCAGAGGTGGGTTCCTACCAGTTTGGACCAGTTCAGTCAAGTAGGTAGTAACTCTGCTGGACACACGGCCAAACCAGTTCTATCGGCAGCGCCATAGGCACTGCCATCTTGGTTTTTGCTTCTGCATATGTGCAGGAGCATTTTTTTTATTTTTGTGCATGCGCACATAATGTTCGATCAGCGCATCCCTGATCGAACCAGCAGTAGAAGAAGCCGAAACCCACCCCTGATCATAACAATAAATTAAATAATTAAAGGTTTCATTATATATTTCAGGCTATTAGATTTGGGAAAGATTGGGAAAAAACAAGAAGCAGATGTATGTGTATAAAAGGACTGCAAGATTAGTACAAGGCTAATTTTTTGGTGTAGTTTTTCTATTTAAAAAACAAATTCAATATTTATTGGGGACTTCTGTGTGTAGCTTTCTGGAACATAATTCTAAGAGATTATAGTCATACTTGGACTTGTAGACAGTGCCAATGCAAGGTTACATTGACTGATGATACCATCTCCCATCAATATGCAGGTTAGACTGAGAATTATTTGGAAGAAGAGGTAGTATTGACAAACTCTACATTTTGGCTCTGTAAACCAAAGTCTACTCAGCCTTAGATTAAAGCTGGCCCTGTGGGTAGGGATACAATAGTTTTATTAAGTAACTTTTTACAGTAGAAGCAGTAAAATAAAGGCTTTTGTGAAATATTCATGAAATACTTCATTATTTATAAAATAAGGGCAAACAGGCAACTGGGAAACTATGCTAATTTAAACTAAAAATTATTATTTCTGACACAGAAGAAATGCTTTTGAGAATTATTAAAAAATTTAGAGCATCCTGGTCTTGTCAGCTTGGATCTTTAAAAGCTCGTTTACAATTTGATACATGCTTGTTTATTTGTTAAACACATTCATAACTTGCTGAATCAACCTGGACTCCCATGTGGTAGGCTTATTTATTTCTAAATCATTGCCCTCGGTGAGGATTAATTCCAGGGCAACTTAATTTTTTTAACTTACAAGTTGGAAAACAGATACGGACTCAAAAGAAAGATACAAAATGAATTGCTGTTTGCTCCTTTTTATAATCAAAGATTGCTTGTTGGACCTCATTTTGTAGCGAACAAATAAAGTCATTCCTCAAAACAACTCATATGAGATTCTGGTTTACGAGAACACGAGGGACAATATAATAAAGTAGTTTACAAAAACTGATGGTCAATGAAGATGATAGATTTTGCAGAGTTGTTCTAAGACTGGTTCTGAATTGGACATTTCCGCTGAGTTATTGTAATTTTGCATGCTGAAAGATGAATATATTGCTTTTGAATTATTTTCTTAAATGTTACTTTTTAATATCTTCACTAAATAACCTAAGTTAAAAAAACATTATCCTTTTTGAAAACTTTCTCCTATTTGATAGCAACGTTGTGCTCAAACAAATGGTTCTAGATTCCTCTAAATATTTCAATGGATTGGTGGCTCAGTGATCATGATTTTGGAGGAAAGGGTTAGAAACTGTATTACAAAGCAATAGTCACATATCTATCTATCTATCTATCTATCTATCTATCTATCTATCTATCTATCTATCTATCTATCTATCTATCTATCTATCACTTTCAACCAAACTTGGTATACAGATGAGTTACTCTCCGGAAAAAAATACTGTGGGGATAAGATACTCCTAACACTTCTCAGGGTGTGTGTTCTGTTAAGATACAACCTGTTGTGCCTTCAAATGGCTTCTACTATACTGCCATAAAATGGCTTCTACTGTACAGTGCAACAGTACAGCACATTAGAAATTGCATTTGGTCCAGACATTTTCACCCTATAAGTAAATACCTGGGCAACGCCTGATTATCAACTAGCTTATTATAAAGAAGAGCATCAGAGCACTCACCTTCACAGGGCTGATAATGTGTTTGAATTGTTTGCCAAAATCCTTTTAAAATGGTCCAGTGAAAATAAACAGAATTTAGAGGAATCTAGAATCATTTGTTTGAGAACAACTCTTCTGTCAAATAGGAGAAAGTTTTCAAAGAGGAGAACATTTTTTTTAAAAATTAGGTTGTTCATTAAAAATATTAAAATGTACCATTTAAAAAAAATTCAAAGACAATATATTCATCATTCAGCATGCAAAATTACAGTAACTCACTATTAGTGGAAATAGCTTTGCAAGCAGAATCATTGGAAATATCATAGTTTCATAGCATGTTTGGAGTGATAACCAAGATTAAGATAATGACAAAATACAATGAATATTATACCTACCGGTACATATATAAATGCATTCATATGTACACAGACACACATTCATATACATACACACAAACACACACACACACACACACACACACACACACACACACACACATATGCATACATACATACATACATATATATATATATATAGAGAGAGACAGTATCAGTACACACACACCCCACCTACACACGTTTGTGTGCACACACACACGTGTATCAGTGGTTTGTTTCAATTTTTTTAAGAACCTCTTCTGTAGGTGTGGCCTGCTTTGTGGGAGTGGCTTACTGGCCATGTGACTGGGTGGGAGTGGTTTGCTGGCCATGTGATTGGGTGGGTGTGGCCTACTTGTAAAATGTGGTGAAACTCACTTAACAATGCTCTTGCTTAGCAACCAAAATGTTGGCTCAGAAACTCTGGCATTGAAGTGTGCAAGTCTTAAAGCTGTCAACAAGACCCTTGCACCCCTAACCCTTTAGAAAAACAAACCTCAGGGGTGTTCAAACTTGACAGCTTTAAGACTTGTGGACTCAACTCCCAGAATTCCTCCTCTTGCTCTTCATCTTGATGATGTGCAGATGGGCGGGGAGGGAGCTGGAACCGGTTCTGGAACAGCACTGTAGATTTCTGGAACCTCTTCTATAGAAGAGGTTAGAACCGGCAGGAACCCATCCCTGACGTATATGTTTGTGTATGTAGAAGTAATATATAAAAAGAGTGAAGATAATGGAAATTTGATTTGTTAACAAAATTAGCATAATTGAGTAAAATACAAACATCTTATTTTTGACATCATTACTCTTTCTGTCAATTACCTGCATCAATACAGATTTATTTTGTTGTCATGTTTTATTCCAGTTGTTATTAAAAGCCATTACTTTTAGTAAATATTAAAAGATTTCCTTTAAACATTATCTCATGCTACTTTTTATAAACCTGGCTGTTTAATTTTTTAAAAAAATAGCACAATCATAATATCTGCAAGAGCAAAAGTACCTTGAAAAAATCTGTCATACTGCCACTGTCTGAGAGATACAATCTTAACCCTCTAATCCATAGCCACGAGAGATGAGAATGTACAAGAGACAGGAGTTTGCTGAGATGGCTGGTTCTTGATTACTGGGACCTATTCAATATTTCTTGAAGACAGAGAAAATCCCTTTCTAGAAGAGTAACATTGCTACATAAAGAATCTTGGGTGGCTGTGTGAAGGTTGATTGTGGGAAGGATATTTTGGCCATTTGCCATTTTTTTCAAGCTGGACTGATCCAAACAGCTCAATAAAAACGTAGACACATATTGGAATAGCTAGTAGCAATGTCTATGGAGATTCTCAGTCATCCAGGTCTTGGTTGTCCCAAAGGTGCTTTTTCAAGAGGCAACTGGACTTTCTGGTTTTTCTTTGAAGACATTTTGCTTCTCATTCAAGAAGCTTCTTCATCCCACCATCCAACTGTTAAGCAAGACAGTTATTAAGTGAAATTTCTCCACTTTATTTCAAGTGTGCTAAACATCTACAGGATGATTACCAATGTAGTTTACCAAAAGCAAAGCAAAACAAAATCCAATCCCAGTTTTAGTTACGATTCTTAATTAAATTAAAGAATACATGTCTTTTCATTGTGTTCCTCAATCATATGGATGACGTGAATTAGACTGCTAGAAAGGAGTGGTTGCAAAAATGCTTTTATGTTGCTTGTCTAGCAACCCCTGGCTTCATTCTTCCCCTCTGGTCCCTTTACTCTGACATGGCTAGTTTAGAAAAGATGCAGCAGCAACTGCCATGCTAAGCATCTAGCAATTAAAGCATGCAAATGATTGCTGACTTCATTTCCCCTTGGGAAAGGTGACAACCTAGGTGCAGGTTTCTAAAATGTTTTGGTTGGATTTTTTCCCAGAGTCTAGAGTGTTTTCTTAAAGAGTT
Organism: Thamnophis elegans; assembly: GCF_009769535.1. NCBI lineage: Eukaryota > Metazoa > Chordata > Lepidosauria > Squamata > Natricidae > Thamnophis > Thamnophis elegans. The sequence goes on along the minus strand of NC_045548.1, from coordinate 51,465,571 downwards.
TAGAATGTTTTCAAGAATGTGTAAAAAAAAAAGCTGACAATGGTGTGGCTCAGCATCTTAAAAATATTTCCTAAAGTTTTGTGACAAAATATTTATTAAATACCTTGTGAGGCTGTGAATTTCCTCAGTGTGTTTTTGCTATTTCAGCTCTGCTGTTCTACAGAAAGTTTGGCAGGACTGGTACATTTACTTGACAAGGCTGTCTTGGAAACTTGTGCCAGAGGAATTCCCTTAGCGTGTTTTTACCCCCCCCCTTTCAAAGCAGCATTGACACTAATGTACAACATCTTACAAATAGTTTATTGGAAGAATAGGGACTTTTTCATTGGCAATGGTAACCGAGCCGTGTCCTTTCTTCTCTTCTTCTTAAAAGCCCTTGTATTGCTAACATGGGTATAGTAATGCAGCTACAGTTATGTGCCATATGTTCATGGCCCAGGGAAGGAAGGTGGTACTGTTTGCATGTCTCCATAGCGACCTTAGCCTTGGCCTGATGCCTGTAATCTGGCCTGTTCACAAAGCATCAAACCCAGCTGAATTATTTAGTGCCGCTGGAGAAAAATATAGCAACAGGCTCCTGCTGAAAAGCTATGGAGAGGAGCAAGGTGACATCAGTAGTTATTCTAAGACTGAAAGGGATCTTAAAAGCAAGCAAAGTGGCAGATTGGTTTATTAAGTATTTCCCTTTTCCTCCCCCCCCCCTCTTTTAGTAAATTGATAGTTTCCCCATCTTTCCTCTGCAAGGATTAACAGAGTCAGTTTCATTAAGCAACTTTGCAAATACTACTTCTTGGCACAGCTTTCAGTTGCTTTTTCATTTTTATCTTTTTAATGCAATTCCTTTGATAGTAATGATCACAAGAATGGTGCACATAGGCCAAGCAAAGCCTGCAGAGGGCTTACACATTGGTAACTTTTCCTGAGTGTTGGTGCTTGATACTTGGAGGCAAATAGGAATTCTAATGGACAGGAATGGATAATAACTGTAGGAACCTGTAGGGAGAAATATTTTTACTACTAATTCTAAATGAAGAGGTATTTGGACAGCTGCTCTTGGAATAACAGATACGATTTTCATATTAAAAATGTATGGCCCGTGCCCTCAAGACTTGGCTCAGCTGTAGCTCCATGTTAAGATCCTCTAGCTTCATGGGAAGCCACCGCACACCACAGCCTATTATGTGTAATCGCAACCAGATGGTTCAGTGTTAATCTGCTATCCTGACAACTATCCCAATGTAAGACACAAGTCAGACCTTGAATAACATGTATGATGTATTCATCTGCAACCATTTTGGAACTGTGAGGCTGATTTGGATATGCATTTCTATAAACAGACGTTAGGATCAGACTACACAAATAATTAAACTAGGAATGGCTACTTGTTTATTTACTTCCCTCTCCTTTTTCCGGAAGTGGAGCTCAGAGGCAGAGCTCAGAAATTTTCACATTTGTTGTTGGTTAACCAACGGATAACCACAATTTATAATATGGACATGATGGCTTGATTAAAGTGACAGGCTAAGTGATGTGTTTGGTGTGAACAAGCATATTATACAAACCCAGCTATCTTGTGGTGTTATTTATTTATTTATTCAGTGATTCTGGGTGACTCATACAATTAGAAACAAAAAAAACCTCCCCAAAACAATGTAGTGTTACAAATAGCCAACTAAAATGTAAGCCACTAAACCCGATGAAAAATAATTTAACAGTTAATTTGCAGGAGAGTACAATCTATGGAGGGAGTGATAGCTCTGTGGTTAAAGACACTGAGCTTGTCAACTGGAAAGCTGACAGCCCAGGTTCGAGATGTAAAACCTATGCCCCAGCACCTGCCCACCCAGCAGTTTGAAAGCATGCAAATACAAATAGAAAAATACGTACCACTTCAGTGGAAAGGTAATGGCATTCCATGCTTCTAGGCATATAATCATGCTGGCCACATCACTATGAAAATGTCTTCTGCTGGCTCCCAAAGCCAGGAAACATATATGAGCCCCTGGAGTGAGAAGCAAAGGACAGGGGAAACCTTTGCAATCTATACAATAGTAATGCAACCAACTAGCAGGCTCCATACTACCACTGGGATCCCAAGAACGATGACAAAGCCATGTCTTGAGAGAAATAATTGCAATTCAACCTTACAAAATTAATCGAATTAAGCTTTTAATCTGATTTTGGCTGAAGTCTAAGGAGGGGATTTAGGGCTTAGTTGGGTTAATTACTTTATGATGATAAATCATACTTCACCTTTAGCAGTTTCTCTTTAATGGATCCACATATTTGCGAGGTAGATGAAGAGCTGTTTAAAGAAATTTATCTGAAAACATAAGAACAGGTTGAACAGTTGGTTTAGTTAGTATAAGACTTCCAGTGAGGACCAGGTGGATCAAAGTTGTCTCTGAAGAAGTAAAAGTGATGTTACAGCTGATATTGCAAACTGGATGTGGATCTGAACAGTGAAATCTCTGGAGGAGAACAGATAGTGAGATTGCCTATAAGTACTTTTGGACAGCAGCTCCTCATGAGTAGATAGCAGGATCTGATGTTTTTGTGATCTACTTGTGAGTTGAGTGACTAGTAGTTAGGGATTTTCTTAACAGTGTGTCATAGTATGTAATGTATTCTTTAAGGGCGTAAAGTTTGACTGATCCTCATTTCTTAATCACTTTGGATTTTAATTTTCATTGTTTTCGAAGAATTGCAAATCTATGGAATGACAACTCTTATGGCATTCTTATGGCATGGGTGAATTTTTTTCAATGTTTTACAAAAGAACTTTTACATATGAGTTTAAGGATTAATGCAGTTTCTTTGGAATTAACAGCAAAAACATGACTAGAGAATTTGATTGTTAGAAAGTTATAAATGGGCTTAAGCAGTGATGGGATTCAAATAATTTAACAACCGGTTCTGTACTCTAATTATTACTTCCAACATCCAGTTCACCAAACTTCTCCGAAATTTAACAACCAGTTCTCCCAAAGTGGTGCGAACGACTGAATCCCACCACTGGACTTAGGGTCTGCGTGGATTTAATATCATTTGGAAATTAATTCTTCCTTTGTTCATGTTCTCAAGTCTTCCCAATTATTCCTATTATTGTATCTATAAGAAAGCCTGATTAGATGGAACTTTGAAGGATGGACACCAGAGGCGTCAGAAAGAAATAAAGACTATAGTTAAAGAAGAAGAATATATAAGCTTGACCTATAATGCGGACTGCAGCAAAGTCTGTTAACAAATGATGCATTGGCCAATAATTGGGAACAATGGACTTGGAAGTTACCTTTAAAGATCTCTGCCATTATTGATAGATGATGTTATGGATAAGGTACAAGTTTTACTGGCAAGACTAAAATTGATTTAAATGTGAACTTAAAAATAATAGGCTTCAATAAGTTCTGGGGAAAAAATGTAACATCTTTTTCCTATATCATTCTTTTAATTTGTCATTTTTAGATTCACATTTTACCCTATCTCTATCTTGTCCAGTAAAACCAGTTCATCTTCTATAACCTACTTTCACTGGGCCCTCTTCAGTTGGCCATTGCTTCCTTGGAAGTCATCCAGCATATTCTCTATATGCAAAAACTGTTTACTTATATTGGAACTTATAGGCCCGGGAGAGCAAACCTTTGGCATATGTGTCGAAAGTGGCATACATAGCCATCTCTCCAGGCACACCAGTGGTTGCCTGTTGCTCTTCCGGGTTCCGGTGCACGTGGTCTTTGTGCATGCACGCACACCAGAAACCGGAAGTGACTGGTGCATATGCACACACCTGAAACCAGAAGCTCAGCTTCCCGGCGTGTGCATGCACACCAGGGAACTACTCTTCTGGTTTCTGGCACTCCAACACATGCATGTTGGGAAGCTCCTCTTCCGGTTTTCAGTGCTCCCTTCCGCATGCACGCACTCCCGTTTCAGCACTCGGTGCCGAAAAGGTTCACCAACACTTTATAGGCTTTTGCACTAGATGACCATACAGTCCCAAGCAGACAAAATATGTTACATAGTTGCAATTATAGCATCCCTATGAATATATTTTTTTGAGTTAACCTAAATTTGGAACAAGAAAAAAATGTCCTTTTAAAAGATGATTCAGAAGTACTTAGCAGCATTGATTTTTTTTGAATTGAATATACTACTCTGAATGAAATGTCAGAAAGTTAACACAAGTGGAGTGCAGGCCTGACATGGAGCTAGAATACCCAATGAATGACCTTTCAATATTCTAGAATTGCAGGTGTGTGTGTGTGTGTGTGTGTTTGTTTGTTTGTTTGTGTATTTTGATCTCATGTTGTTCAAAACACACATGGATTGGAACAAGAATAGAAAGGAATAATGAGTTGAAATATAGAATGTTTTGATTTTTCACTTCAAGTTTAATGAACAGCTATATTAAGAGATACATTCTTTTTAAAGAGATGAATGCCAATATTTTGATACAATCTTTTAAGTAGGGCTGCGCTTATTTAAAACACATTAAAACATTCATTTCATAAAAAGTGCTGCTATTTTCAATTATTCCTTGGATTCATATTTACTCAGAATATGATCCATATTCCACATACAAAAATATAGTCTTTTTAAAGATTTAACTCCTTTTGCATTACTGAGATTATGGCAGAAAATTCTGGTGGAAGGGGGAGTGAAAATTGGGCCTGCTGACATCAGATGGGAGATTATTTGGTATATCTATGCACATGGACTTAAGTGGTCCAATTCTTTTTCCAAGACATTGTTTCTCACCATGGCAACCTTAAGTTGGATGGACTTCCCCTCCCAAGATTTCCAACTGCTTGTTGGTTTGGGAATTCTGAGAATTGACGTCCACCCATTTTAGAGCTGTCAAAGTTGAGGAACACCATTCTAAGAAATTATGGTTGCATGGAACAGTTGGACAGCGGAGTTGTGTTGATAGCCAACCCTAAACTTCTTCAAGGAAAGAGGGATGTAAATAACAAATAAATAATACATGTTACATTGGGACATTATAATATATTGTTCATTCTGTTCTCATATATAGAGCACCTTAGTATAAAACCTTTCCAGTTTGGCTGCCAGTTTGCTACCAAGAAAAATTACAAAGTACTGACAATTACTCTCGGTTTTGGCTGAGTCACCTAAATGACCCCTTTACTCTGAAGACTCTTAGCTATCCATTATGGCCACTTTGGCAAAGGTTTGGCTGCAGCTTGCGGGCATATCTGGTATTCATTTAAATGTGGTGTGTGTGTGTGTGTGTGTGTGTGTGTGTGTGTATCACTTGTGCTCTGGATGGTGCTTGCTACTCAGAGAAGAAGACAAGCATCTTTGGTGGCCTCCAAGAATTCAAAACTTTTAAAGGGTGCTTCAATTTTTTGGGTGTTGTTTGAAAGCAGCATACGTAAATAGTAATAGACAGTACACCAGAACCATTAGAACTCCAGTCCAAGAAAGGGCACATTTGTTTATTCATTTCAATAGTATCCATTTTCATATTAATTTGCACAATATGTGTATCTTTTTTAGTCATTTATTCCCAACTATCACCTCAAGCTATATCTTTGATTGAGGTGATATTGGAGATATTTCATTAGCAAGCAATCCTGGGGAAAATACCAGATTCTCTCAATTCTACTTCATTTCTAATTCTTCCATCATTCATTAATCCCATAATAATGTTAAGGAAAATTGACCAACACTACTCTCCTCCTCTTTCATGGAATATTTTATCACTGCAACTATTAATTCATTTTTTTCCCTTGCCCAATCTATTTCACTAAAAAAATGGAGCATCACCACAGTACCTATGCTTGAAGTAGTGCTTTTGAGGAATATTTCACCACATATACTAACCATTAAGTGTGCCAATATAATCAGCTGTGAGAATAGTCTCGAGAGACAGTAGGAAGAGCTGCAGCCAGAGTAATTGTTAGGCAAGAGACATTTCAGTCTACAGAAGAATAGGGGGAGGAGGAAACATCTCAGAGGGACTTTCCCTAGCTTTCTGGAAAGTAAAGGCAAGGAAGAAAGAAGTGCCTTTAGACCTGCAAGCATCTGCTACTGTAACCTTACGATAAAGGTTGAGTTAATATTTATGATTTGCACTACTTGTATGGACTATTTTGAAGGGCTGAGCGTGTGCACAGAATACACAAAAGTGCCTTCCCTAACTCTCCTTCTTAGGCAGCCAGTGATGGGTTCCTACCAGTTTGGACCGCTTCAGTTGAACCAGTAATGGTTTGGTAGTCTGGGTTGCTAGAACCGTCAGTGACCCTGGCCTGCCGCACCCCCGAGCCAGTTCTCCAGGTGCCAGTACAGGCGCCACCACCTTGCTTTTTGTTTTGTTTTGTGCAGAATAATTTTAATTGCTTTGTGCATGCACGCGCAGTGCGTACCAAGTTCACGGGCATGATGGTGCATCCACAAGCAAACCAGCAGTAGGGACTGCTGGAACCCTCCCCTGTAGGCAGTCCTGAGTAATGCCATACTATCCACTTAAATCATTGGCTTTGGGTCCTCGGACTTACGAATGACAGCTCGGCAGCAGCCAGGCGCGCCTTAACCAATCAGGCACGCCTTAATCAATCAGGCATGCCTTAACCAATCAGGTGCGTCTGCGAGTTTCCGGGCTGTCATACGCGCGACTATTTGTTCATCCGTCTGACAGCTATATATAAAAAGCTGTCAGACGGAGGAAGGGTGCCGGTCTACCTCTGTTCTTCGTTCTTGCCTGTAATAAAGCAGTTTGACTTACGGTTACCTCAGACGCCTCTGACTGATTCTTCCACCGATCTAACAGGGTCAACCTATTGATCTCAACTAATACCCTGGTAGATACCCTTTTGCTGCATAAAACTCCCACTATCCTTTAGCTAAGAACTCACTTCTATTTTTTTTATCATATTAGCAGACAAAATCCAGCTCTCCTGAATCTCAAAACTCTCATTACTTTAAGTAGATCGTGTGAGCTAGATTAGCTTTTTTGGTACATGGAGCAAAAATGTCTTGCAATTAAGTTCTGCACATATAATTTCCTGTTCCCTCTTCTTGGCTGCCAATTACGGTAAGTGGACCACTAATTACATGGCTATCTGTGAGTGGAAGCAGGATGGGGGAAAAGCAAAACAATCTGTCTGGGTTTGAAGTCCTCTCTTCCCTGGATATTGGGTTGCTAAAATGGATCAAATAATGAAATATACAATATGTAGACGCTATGTTGTCTGACATTTTGCTGCAATATTCCATTCAGGTAGCTGCAAGAGTGAAAGGAAGAGAGAATTGCAAGTTAAAGCCAAACAAATACATTACAAGTTACATTGTACCTATGGCATTTTTAAAGCAAGATAATGAAACTTCTGGAATTCTTTCCAGGCCTTGCACCAGCTGTGGAAGTGTCATAATTTTATTCTGTGTAACTTTTTAATATTTATTTATTTAAGAAAATTTACACAGCCACTCAAGTCACTCTAGGTGATTCCTGGTAGCTAACAAAGATAATCCCCCCCCAAAATGTACAAATGTACAAAGGAAAATATTTTATGTCCTAACACAGTGATGGCTAACCTTTTTGTCCTCACATTCCCACACCCATAATGCAATGTGCATGTGACCTCCTGTGCGCATCTCCCCCTGCATGTGTGCATGCAACCCCCTTGCGCTCTCCCTGCGCATGCACGTGTGACCCTCCTGCCCCATTTGGGCCCTAGCAGGCCTCCCTGAAGCCTCCTGCGACCAAAAATGTGGCACAGGGGGCACGCTACACACCCCATGATCCCCCATCCCTGTGCTCCCCACCCCCATATATAATGGCCAGCGGCAGGCATGAGTGCATACATGGTGCAGCTGAGCTAGGGTGACAGCTCGCATGCCCACAGAGAAGACTCTGTATGCCACCTTTGGCACGTGTGCCATACATTGGCCATTATGGTCCTAACATAACAAAATGCCTTTTATGTCACAAGGCCAAACTGCCTTTCTCTTGTTTTGTTTTTTCATAGAAGATCTAGTAGAGAGGGGAGGTTCCAGTTCCCTTCTATCAAACAATGCCACCTTGTTGAGTATCAGAATTGGTCCAATTCTTGTCCTTTTCAGTGGCAAACTTTTTTTTGGAAAAAACAATAAAATATCCACTAGAGTAACATTGTCTGAGAAAAAAAAATGTTGGTTTACCATAATGACTCATTATGAGACAATACAAACTTTGTGGTCAATTCAAAGTAACTAGATTGTTTTACCATTCACCTTCTATTAGAGTTGAAGTGTACTGGAACTATAAAAAGATTAATACAGTTCTTAGAATAATAGCAGGTCAGAATTTTGAACAGCTTCCCTTACTAAAGTCCTTAACTACTGAATTTTTAGATATTCCCACTTGACAGGCATAAGAATTGAGACAGAAAAACTATGGCTTAGTAAAAACCATATTCTTCATGGTCTTTGGTAAGCCACAGATTTCAAGCCTCATTTATGGTTGAAGTGAAATCTGTCAAGTTATGTTTCTCAAGATCTGAAATGTAGTTCTTATGGATCTAGAAACAGCCAGACGTTCTGCTAATACTGTTTGTAGGCAAAAGCTCTTTAAGTTGCAGAATATTCCACATTGATTAATTATCTGCTGAAAGAGTTTTCATGCTGAAAATTATAGTAGCTATAGTATAGTGTGGTATAGTGCAGTATTATAGTATTTTCATGCAGAATTTGGGACACGCAACATTAGGTATGATTGCTTGCGCAGTATTATTTTAAAGTATTCATTCTATAGTCACATAACTACATACTTTTCCTATTCACAGCACAGCAAGCTTTTGTTTTTTAAACTTCGTGATTATGTAGATATACAATGTGTGTGTGTCTATTTGTGTGTATAATTATTTATTAGAATATTAAGGTACCTTCTGTTAGGTGCATTAGGTTTCTCTGTTGACATGCACGCAAGATAATTCATGTTGAATCACTGAGAGAAATCACCTGATGGATAGCATGATAAATAATAGATAATTTGAAGTATGAACTTAATTGTTTGAAAAATAGTTTCATAAAGTGATAGTATTGGCAATGACTATAGCGGTGATCAAATCCAACTCTGCTCAAGGTAGAAATCACTATACATCTCTGACAGAGGGGGAGCACATGACCCTTCCCCTCTCCCCATTTTTGGCACATGATGGACCCATTTTTCATCCTCCCCAGCTTTCTAGGAGTCTGCGGAGTGTGAAAACGGCCTCCCCTGAGAGGCCCTCTGGAGCCTTCAAGAGGATTCTTTAAAACTTCCAGAGGCGAAAAACAGCTGAAAATGAAGGCTGAAGTTATCTGGCCAGTACACGCATGCACACTGGAGCTGACAGGGCAACGCCTTGTGTTCCCTAACAAATGGCTCCACATGCCACCTGTGAAACGCATGTCATAGGTTCACCATCACAGATCTAGGCCCTGGTCGAGAATCTCTTGTGATCTCTTTATTTGGGAACTCATAAGACAGAAGAAGGTAGATCTAAATATTACATGCAAATAGATGTATCAAAATAACCAATAATCACTTCGTTAAAAATTGAACTGAGAAATCATGGGGATGGACAGTCACTAATGTGACCCTTTGTAATTACCAAGGCTATTAAGTCTGTTTTTTCTTAATGTAGATCCATCCTGAAGCACTAAATTTGCTAAACTTTACATTGAATATATGCATAGAATATGAAATAGGTTTAGACCACTTTGAATGAAATAAACCTATGGCTGCTAGAATGGAATGGAAAGGAGAAGGGAGGGGAGGGGAGGGAGGGAAGAGGATAGGAGAGGAGAGCAGACAAATTTCATAATGCTTGAGAACAGAAAGTCTTATTACATTAAATAAGTTTTGCTATATTCAGCAGGTATTATGCCACTCTGTGAGATGGGGTCTATAGCAACTGTTCTCTATATGGTCTTCTGGTAAGATAAATTTATGTGCTGCCTATATTCTCCAAACCAGGAATGTAATTGTGGGCTAATAACATCTAATGAATAATGTTTAATTTACAATTTATTACTCTGAGATAGTTATTTTAGTTACTGATTTAGATTTTTTTTATTTAAATATTTGTAATTGCAGTTTTTTGTGCTTGCATAAAAATGTAAGAAATATGCATGAGTGAAGAGCTTAAATACTGGTAAGAAGCACGGGTGGGCGGGCGGGTCCTCCGGAGCACCATACTGGAACGGTACCCAGTGTTCCCGGCAGGCACCGGTACACCCATACGGGGGCATACCAGTCATAACCCACCACTGTTCCACTTGAACTTCCAGTCAATTTCCTGGTCTGGTCTACTTCAAAAGACCCGCTTGATAACATTTGCTACCTGCACTTTCAATAGGAGCAGAGTTCAGATATACTTCTAGATTTTGTATCAGCTCTTTCTTTCAGAGTACAACTCCATCTAGAGCTAAAGTTAGTCCACATAATGTAGCCCAAGGGCTAGATGTATCCCAGGCTCTGTGTGACATAACACAGCATAAGTGCATAAGTAATGATAATTTGCTAGACGTGACAGTGATAAATGTCACTACTTATATAATTCATCTTTCATAGAGCAAAGAAATTGAATGTCATGCTTTTGTTTTGAGAGGGATATTTTAATATGTGCTTAAACTGGAAAACCTTTTAGAATAACTTCATAGGTCTAAGTAAAATTGTGTAACATCATAGGGCAAATAGATATGGCTGCTACTGACTCATCATTTTATGGTTCTGCTCCAATTTTATTTTTTTAAAGCATCAGTAGCAAGATTTGCTGCTGTAAATTAATGTGCTTGTTAATCAGAGTTACTGTATTTGTCAGATGGAATATATTCCTTCTTTTGTACACAAAACATATAAATAGAAAAGTGGTGGGTTTCAAAAATTGTTCGAACCTACTCTGTGGGTGTGGCCTCCTTTGTGGGAGTGGCTTGCCGCCCATGTGACCAGATGGGAGTGGCTTGCCACACATGTGACCGGATATGAAGATGCCGACGACACTTGTCAGAACCACACACACTATTACCTCACACACAACACTGGCATGCATAAGAATATGATGTAAACTTGTTTTTTAAAAGGCATCTTTGGTTTGCATTAAAACAACTTCAACACACGCAATGTTCTGATTGCACCACAAACGCAGTAGTCATCCTTACCTTTCACAGAGGCACTGAGTTTTATAAATATGAGCATGATAGTGTAGAATAATCATATCCAAGGATCAGTGGTGGGTTTCAAAAAATTTTGGAACCTCTTCTGTAGGTGTGGCGTGCTTTCCGGGTCCACTGGTGAAACCTCTTCTAACCGGTTTGGTAGATTTGACGAACCGGTTCTCCGAACAGGTGTGAGCTGGTAGGAACCCACCTCTGAAGTAGAATATTAGATGGCTGCAATAATTGTTTTAATGAAGTTACAAGTACTAGAGACTTGAATTATTTCAAGATTTTGCTCTATGGCTCACTTGTTATATTATCATATGAATGAGGTAATTAGGATTTCTTTAGCCACAAAAAGTAAATCTAATACTTATTACTTATTGAATCTATTTCTAACATATAGACATGTCTATTATCTTATGAAGGTGTTAAAAAGTACTGTTTTGCTTCTATTAGCATTTATGCTTTATGAGCAAAATTCTCTTCTCACTCCTATGTGTGGTAAGTGTCTTCCTCAATCTTGCTTCCTTTACCAGAAAGTGGGGGTTTGAGGACTCTGCACAGTGTCTAGTATTGTACTCTTCAGAATAGAAAGCTCTGATGTTTTGCTGTTCCTTGGATCTATGGGAGCCACTTTTCCAATTTAGGAGTCACAGACTCAAGTTCTCCCACTGGGACTATTTTGGCCTTTACTTTCCATGTCCTCTCTAGTCCCTTCAGGACCTGGTGTGTCTGTATGTGTCTGTTATCTAAATGATAATTCTTGTAGTCTGTATTTGTGTATTTGTGTGTGTTTGTTTGCAGGGTTCATATCTCCCCTATCTCTCTCTCTTTTTCTTTCACCTTGTCTCCCTCCCTTTCTCCCCCCTCACCTCTATGTCTGTCTGTCTGTCTGTCTGTCTATCATAACAGCTGTGGTGGCACAGTGGTTAGAATGCAGTATTGCAGGATATTCTGCTGACTGCCAGCAGTTCAATTTTTACCGACTAAAGTTTGACTCAACTCAGCTTTCCCTCCTTCCGAAGTCGGTAAAATGAGGGCCCAGATGGTTGGGAGCAATATGCTGACTGTGTAAACTGCTTAGAGAGTGCTGTAAAGCATTGTGAAGTGGTATATAAGTCTAAGTGCTATTGCTATCATCCATCCATCCATCCATCTACCTACCTACCTATCTATACACATAGAGAGAGAGGGAAAAAAAGAGAAAGAGAATACCTACATGCAGACATTCTGTGCCTGACAACTGTGAGGAACGCAGCCAGTTGAGAGATGTAGGCAGCTTCACTGAGAGAATAGAAATGGTAGTAGGTCAACTTGCAATTTCCTGACTCAGGCACAGATGTGAATACTCTATTATTAGTGGCATACAAACTCTATACTTGAAAAAAAATCAAGGTTGCTTCATACGGCAATATCCTCTTTCCTCTTTCTCTCCCTTGATGTAGTCAATGAACGTTGTTCACATGATGAGTCATTGGCTGGCTTCCAACCTACTGCTAGAGCACAATAGATCTTGGTAGTTTTTTTTTTTTTTTTGCTTAAAAAGCAGTGTTTTCACTTTTCTAGGAAAGACTTGCTCTTCTGTGCCACTTTGTAAGATCAGCTTTCCATATAACATAGGAAGCAAAGGAATATAACTACATAAAATACTGGATTAATGTTTGACAAATGAATAGTTGCTTTTATATGGACAGCAATTACGGCATGTAAAAGAAAACCAAAGACTTGTCATTTGATACATAAGAGCTTAAGTAGTTGGGGAAAAAGGTTAGCCATCACTGGAATAGGTGGTACCTGACTCAATAGTAGTAATTGTGAGAAGGAGCTTGGAGTACTAGAGGACAATCACTTAAATATGATGCAGTAGCATGCTCCAGTTGCCAAAAAAGCCAACACAGTCCTAGGCTACCTTAACAGGGGGATGGAATCAAGATCACATGAAGCGTTATTACCAGTTTATAATGCCTTGTTAAGACCACACTTGGAATATTACATCCAGGTTTGGTTACCACAATATTAAAAAGATGTTGAAACTCTAGAAAGAGTGCAGAGAAGAGCAACAAAATGATCAGAGGAGTGGAGGCTAAAACATATGAATAGTTTCATGAATTGGGTATGTCTAATTCAGTTAAAAAATAAGAAGTACGGTTGACATGAGAGCTGTGTTCTTACACCTAAGAGGCTGATATAAAGAAGAGGGGTTCAGTCTGTTCTCCAAAGCCCCTGAAGGCAAAACAAGAAGCAATGGATGGAAACTAATAAAGGAGTGAACCAACCTAGAACTAAGAAGAAATTTCTTGCTATATTAGACCAACTAATCAGTGGACCGGTTTGCCTCTAAAAGTTGTGGGTGTTCCAACATTGGAAGTTTTTAAGAAGAGATTGGACAAATATTTGACTGAAATAGTAGAGGGTGTTTCCTGCTTGACTAGAGTGTTTGAACTAGAAGATCTCCAAAGTCCCTTCCAACTCTTGTTATGTATGCCTAAGAGCAATGGCTTCCTTAACAAAGTTTATGAAGTAATATAATGAAAAGAGTTGGTAAGCTATTCAATTTCTGATTATCACAATTAATAACCCTTTTCTTTAGCCAAGAACTTGAAAAATTCAGAAAAAAATGTTATGTTCAGAGCTCAGAACACAAAAATATTTATGCAAAAAAATGCTTTTGCTTTCATTTCATATTGAAATAAGGAAGACCTAAGAAAAATACCTTATGATTAGTTTTTGGAGAACTATTTAATGTATCTAGTAGAAGTAAATAAATAATGTTGCACCATTTGATCCTAATTTTTAAAAATATTTTACAATAAGTCAGTAAGAAATAAATGTGACTCTGGTGTCTCAAAAAGCAAAGCATTAAGCTGGCATTGTTTTTAATTTTAATAATAACTTTGGACTCCACCCTACAACATTCATATAAGAGATGAATAATGGGTAGGTGTTCACTGCTCTATTCAGAGGCATGTATACCCCATCTAGTGGAGACAGAAAAAGCAAAGATTAACCAGGGAGGTAGACTTACATCCTGGGCAATGATGGAGAACTAACATCACACATTTGCTTTCTAACAAATCAACGTATTTCTTAATTAAATATAGCTGTCATATAAAGATCCTACAACATAACTCTTAAAATTCCACAATTAATCATTTGGTCAATATGTTGCCTATACTTAAGAGTAGAAAATAAATGATGTGTAATAACTGCCCAAGAGCCAGTTTGGTGCAGTTATTAAGACATCAGGCTAGAATCTGGGAGACTGTAACTTCTAGTCCTGCCTTCAGCAGGCCAGCTGGATGACTTAGTGCCAGTCACTTTCCCTCTTCTCTAGGAAGGAGACAGTGGCAAACCACTTCTGAAAACCCTGCCAAGGAAACTGCAGGGACCTATCCAGGCAGTCTCCAAAAATTGGACCAAATTGAATGGAAGAAAAAAAGCTACCTTATTACAAAGGGATCTTATCTCATAGATCAATTTTCTCAAGTCAGTATGTTATGACTTTAAAATTCTGAATTTCCATATTTTTTCCATGTTGGCTGGGATTTTAAGGAACATTTCTCTGACTTCCTGTGAAGAGCATTTGGTTGGTTGTCATTAGACAACTGTAGTTTGAATTAAAATGTTTGTGTTCCATACCTGTACCCCAAATCAAATTGGATGGGGACGGGTGGGAAGCTGCTACCTAGGGAATGATAGCCTGTAGCTGCATAATGAGCAGAGAAAGAAACTCTGAAAGGAACCTTCCTAACTTATGAAGTGGTAAAGAAATGGTGGGATATTTCTACTTATAGATCTGCAAAATTTTGCTAATATAGCCTTACAATAAAATAAAGTTAGCTCATCTGATCGTGTTTTCTGTCTGTTCTGCCAGAGATGTATGACAGATTTGTCAACATTGTGAAGCATGTTTACTTTGCATTCAGAGGAGGGAAGTGAAGGCCATGGGTTTCTCAACCCTCCACAATACACAAAATATATTGCAGCTTTGGCTCAGTTGTCTTATTCACACAATATATTTAGTGATTTAGGGGAGGAGAACTGGGTGACTTTCACTCTGCTTGTAAAGGTGTTGATCTCAATTATGATTTTTTTTGCCAAACTTCATAGTTTTTGTGGAAGCTGGGAAGTCTAAAGATGAATGATCCTGTATGGCACTGTGTCATTAGTCATAGATGCTGCCATCACATAAGTAAATAAACTCACTAGGAGAGTAGCTGTCTTGGTCAACTATCTTGTGCAAAATATGACAAGAAGCTCACAAGTTGCATAGACTTCTTCTGTAGTTTTAAGTCGGCCACAAACAACTTGAAATACTTTAGAGTAGAAAAAATTAAATAGTTAGCATACAATAAATTCATCTGTCCCTTATTAGTGTAGAGTTCAAGAGAGAATCAATTTTCCATTTTAAAAAATGGAAAATAGGTCTCAGATAGATATTTTTCCATGTCAGTCTTTTACAATTAGTCCTCCACTTATGACTATTTGTTTAACAATAGTCTTAGAAAAAGTAATTTATGACCTGTATTCCTACTTACGATTATCATACCAACCTCATAGTCACGTGCTTACCATTTGGATGCTTGGTAACTGGGTTGCCTTTACCATTGGTTGTAGGGTCATATAATTATGATTTGGGAACTTTTTTTGCTGGTTTCTGCAAAAAAGGGCCCTGGATAAATCAGATTTGCTTAATGATTATTTAAGTCATTTAAAACCTTGTGATTTGCTTAGCAACTTCAGTGATTTGCTTAATAATCACCATAAAAATTATTGTAAAATTGGGTCCAGCTCAACGTATGACCACCATGAGTTACAATGGAAACTCTGATCTTAATTATAGCTGTAAGTCAAGAATTATCTGTATAAAATTATACCTGTTCTAGTACAACTGAGTTTCCTTATTGTGTTTAATTATATCATATGATAATATCTTGGTGAAGCAATTTAGCGTACTGTTATATTGTTGAACTGCATGCATCTAAAGATCAGCTAGTCTGTACCATGTGTACTTGTCTACATGTAACATGTAATGGCTAAGTATATATGAATATGTGCTAGGCATACATTTTTATTATACGGGATATTTATTAGTGCAGACTAGCACCTTGGCATTTTCATGTGAAAAATCTGAATGAAAGAACACAATTGTTAAGAAATTTTATTTCATAAATCTTGCTTTTCATATTTTACTTTGTCACTGAAGATCTCACAATAAGCTTTTGAAGAACCTCAGAGTTGTCCAAAGCACACTTTAGAAACACCAAAGTATCCCAGTTAATAGAGTAAAGAAAAACATAAAATTCAATAATGTAAATGATAATGATGGAAGAACGTTAAAAGATTTAAGTTCAGCACTGCCACAGGAGACCCACATTTCTACCTGGTATTTAATAATTGTATCTTAGGATGCTTCAAGACTGTGAACTAAATTTTAGATTTTAGATATCCTAGACAGGTTTACAATGTAAATGACTAATTTCCTTTCAACAGTGTTTGACCTTGATTATTACAGTCTAAATATGTACTGTGATTAACCAGAGACTAGAAAGTATAACTTATTATTTAATCACCTAAAATTTTAATCATTCCCTAAATGTTATTAAAGTAGAGGTATTGTGTTATTTAATTATTATTGTTTGCAAGTCGATCCTATTGTATCAACTATATAATATCCTTCAGCACTCTAAATAGATCATAGATGCAGGCATATTTTCTGTTACAAATGATTTGCAAATAGCATTAAATAGCATGTAAATCTTTTCCTTAAGAAAAAGTGCAAGTTTGAAAAGGTCTGAATTCTGATACTTTCTCCCTATCAGTAGAGAAGTAATTTAATCATATGTCCTTTTGGGTCATTAATTATAAGAATTCATTTACTAAAGAGTGGAGGAAAGAATATTCATGTGTAATGCCCTAAGCAGTCAAGTCAGTATTCTACTAGAAGTAGACTTGACTACCTATAATCCTACAGTCCTACAATCATTTATTTAGTACTTGTTTGTTACAACAGCGCTGAAAAAAGTGACATGACTATTTTTCACATTTACGATCATTGCAGCCTCCCCATGGTTGATCAAAATTCAGAAGCTTAGTAATTGGCTCATATTTATGGTGGTTGCAGTGTTCCAGTATCCTGTGATCATCTTTTTCAATCTTCTGACAAGCAAAAAAAAAAAAAAAGTCAGATTCACTGTATAGGGTTTCTTGCCTAGGCAGAGGGTTGGACTAGAAGACCTCCAAGGTCCCTTCCAACTCTGCTATTGTATTGTATAGCAGTTGTCAACTTTAAGATATTGCTATGGAATTTTAAGAGTGGAAGTTGATGTATCTTAAAGTTGCCTAAGGGAGATTCAGAATATTGAATATATCTCACTATTCTGTACATCCACATGGTTGATAATTTGCATCATGAATCGAAGCTTGTGAGCTTTCACTGATTTTGAGTTTCAGAAGAACACGGACATTTGCTTTCCTTATGGATATGAAGCAGCTTGAATGCCATCCAGAGTAGTTGGCAGTTATAAATGTGTCCAGGTGCCTGCAAACATTAGAGACAAAATTGACAAGATTGATGTGACTCCTTGTCACATCAGTCTATTGCTGAGGTGCCAGGTTTAAACTGATAGAAGAAGGTTCTTCATATGTTATAGTTTGAAAGAAAAACATAAATTTTTATTCCCCCCCCAAATATACTATTTTTCAGACATAATAGCTTAAAATTTAATATTTAGGAAAAACAATATGTATCTTCTCTGAAAAAACCTGATAGATTATATATTATCATTTACATTGCATTTATTCTCAGATTTGCAAAATATATACATTAAAGAAGAATGAATGAACTGAGACAAAAAGGAAGACTGAGAATTACTGAAGTGTAGGTCTGCAAAAATAAATTTAATTTTCCTTTATCTTTTCCAAATTCTTTCTCTCCTGTCTCTTGTTAACTGTTTGTATCTGTTTCTAAAAGGGTCTACAGCAGTGTGTTTGTGTGTGTGTGTGTAAAAAAGCAAATATGGTGTCTGTGATTGTGTGATTGAAGCTATACCCTTTTTAGGGGCAATGCACGTAATTTATTGACACTCGTTCTGCCCAGATATCCCTTCTATCTCAAAAAGAATAATAAGATAGACACATATGTATGTCTAGTTGTCTTTTTTCTTGCCTTAAGAGAATTAACCACTGTAGCAATTGCCCTCCCCTAGTTACTGTCTATAAGTGAATTTAGAATGAACGACTGTTTGAACAATGAACTGTTTTCTTACAGACAAATAAATCCAGGGAGTTAATTGAAGATTTAGTTCTATTTCCTATATGTGTTTCTTATCAAAAGAAATAACACTTTGATGCAGCCATAACTGCTTACTCAGCTGTAGGTAAATTATAGCATTAATTTTCTGAATGTATTTCTGAACATTTTTAATAATTTCCATGAGGCAGCTTGCAATTAAAAGAATCCTAGGTGAATAATGAAAGTAATTGAAATAGTACTTGTACTCTGAGAGTAGAAAAGCTATTATAATCTCAATAATACCTAATTTGTCACAATTTTCTTCTTTCCTTTTCTAAAATACATTTCAATATTATATTTACTTAATAGGCTACCAGTACTTGGCTTGATATATACAAATAGCATGTAACAAATCAACCTCATACTGACAAGCCATTGTTTAATCTTCCATACTTAAGGCAAATCTAAGACAAAAAATAATCATGCACGTAGATTTCACAGTATGATTTCTAAAGTAATTTTGAACTTTCCTTGAAGAAATAGGAATAAAAGAAAAAAGAAGTCTGCGATGATTTATTAGTGCATGACAAAATTATAGCTTTCAGAAATGTTATGATTGGTTTTGGGATGTTTGCTATGAAATATTGATGAATTAGTTGATAATCATTCCTTTTAGACTTCATGCTTTATTTGTTATGAATTCTTAGTGGCACCAGAATATTAGTAAGACTTTTTGGTTGTGGAAGAAACACTTTT
The DNA here is from genome assembly GCF_009769535.1 of Thamnophis elegans. Lineage (NCBI taxonomy): Eukaryota > Metazoa > Chordata > Lepidosauria > Squamata > Natricidae > Thamnophis > Thamnophis elegans. The sequence continues at coordinate 51,446,436 of NC_045548.1, read as the reverse complement.
GATTTAAAGGCATCTATAGGATGGGTTAGACGGCTGATAATGTTTTTCTTCACAACTTGTTTTAATATGGTGGGGATAAACTACTGGCTTCTTTCTTTCCACTAAATTTTATCTCTTTGTAATCATTACCTTATCTATTAAATTTAAATGCTACCCATCTCCTTGTACAAAGTCATTAGTTCCTGCAAGAAACAATTTCATGTATTAAATATTTGGAAACCCAGGAAAACCACTTATATTGCAGGGTAAGTTTATCCTATGATAAAGCAGTGAGATAAATTATTGTTAGGTAGCTGCATATGAAGAGAACACTGACAAAAGAATGTAAAGTAAAGAAAAAAAATTGTTGGGAGTCTCCCAGTACTGGGAGATTAAATGTCTGAGTGAGAAAAAAAAAAGCCTTTTCCATAATGTTTCCAGTATAGTGGAACAGATTAGTGTGGGGGTGGGTGGGTTAAGGTTCCCCTGACTCTGTTGCCTTTCTGGAAATAAGTTAAAACTTTTAGCTAGATAATCTTAAGTGGTTAAAATTACAAACAATTGAAGAGCCCAGTGGCACAGAGTCCTAGGAGTACTCATTTCGAAAGACCTAAGCCCCAAAGCTCACTGTAACATTGCCAAAAAGGCATTCAGAGTTGTCAACCTTATTTTACGTAGTTTTCTCTTGGGTGGTGCTATGCTAACTAGGGCATACAAAAGCTTTGCCAGGCCTATAGTTGAATACTGCTCACACTGCATTTCGGACATTAAAACATTAGAGACGATCCAGAGGTATTTTACGAGAAGAGTACTCAACTCCTCTGCTCGTAATAAAATTCTGTATACCACCAGGCTTGAAATGTTAGGCCTGGATAACCTTGAACTATGCCGTCTACGTTCTGACCTGAGCTTAGTGCACAAGGTAATCTGCCACAACATCCTACCTGACTAGTTTTACTTCAACTGCAATAACACTATCGCAATTGTGTAATAGATACAAACTAAATGTAACCCGTTCTAATCTTGATTGCAGGAAAAATGATTTCAGCAATATAGTAGTAAATGTGTGGAACACCGTACCTGATCCTGATGTTCCTCTAACCCCCATATCTTTTACCTTAAGCTGTCTACCGTGGACCTTACACATTTTCAAAAGGTCCCTAAGGGGCGTGTATAGGCACACCAGCATGCCTACCATCTCTGTCCTACTGTCCCATTTAGATGTGCTCTTTTTACGTTTTTATTGCTATATTTTGCTTATTTATATCCATTTATTTGTGCCATTTTTTCATGTGTTTTCATAATTGTTTCCTTGTACTTGTTGACAAATAAAATGAATAAAAAATAAATAAATGGAATGCAGTATTGCACGTTGATTCTGCTGACTGTTAGGAGTTCGATTCTGACCATTCAAGGTTGACTCAGCCTTCTATCCTTTTGAGGTCAGTAAAATGAGGACCCAGATTGTTGGAGTCAATATGCTGAGTCTGTTGGCTGCTGAACTAACAATGAACTGTTTTATGAGTTGGTGTTAAACATAAACCTACTTTGATGATTTGTGTTTATTTCTTCACAACAAATTGACCACAATAAAACATCCTGAAATTTCTGGTCCATAGAAACTTGTCATTGAATTACTTCTGTTTTCTTGGAAAAAATACAGTTGGGACTGTTATTTTTAGAGCCTGAGTAATTTTATTTTTGCTTGTTTATTATTACAATAAAAATATAACGAAATAATAAAAATATAAGAAAATCCATGGAATAACTACTAGCAGCTCATGAAAAGGAAAAAAATTGAATTTTCTGATTTTAGAGCAACTTCAAATATTCTTTTCCCATTAAGCCATTGCAAGGACTGATACACTAGCAGTGTAACTGTAGAACAATTTCTTAATCTGGTAACTGTTATTCAGAAACAGCATGAAAAAGCAGCTCTTGAAAAACATCACTTATTTTATTAAGGTATTATCGTACTGATCTTAAATCTGGGTGTCTTTTTAGCAGAATAAGAATTGAATATATGGAGCAATAAAATGCTCAGTTTTCTGCTTTTCAATAAAATTTCATCTAATAAAAGAGATTTTATGTAAATCAGATATTTGATATAATGGAAATGCTGTCACTATAAATCTGAGTGTTCACAGAATCAACTTCAGTAAAAATGTCAATGAATTGCTTTGGCACTTTAGAGGAAGAAATAAGTCACCTAGGAAAGTCTGTTAGGTTAGTGGAATAGGTTTTCTTGCTCTAAGTTGTGCATTTTAGAGTGGCAATCATTGCTGATTAAATTGTTTCTAAGTTTCTAATGTGGTATAAATTTATATATTTTTAATTGCTAAACCATCACTTACTTCAGCAGGATAGAGCCAAAAAATAAGAAGTAGAAAGAACGATCAGTGCTTTTCATGTATTTGTAGGACAGTTTGTGTTAGAATTTATAAAAAAGGTTTTCCCTCCCTTGCATCTATGAGACATTACATAATCAGGTATAGTAACATCTTTGGATTTAATTGGATTTTTCATATTAAAATAAATCACATTTGAAGGAAGAGCCTTAATATAGATCATTTTTATGATCAAGCCAATAAATGTACAATTTCAATTTCTCTCCTTCATCTTAGGCTCCTGTCATTAAGGCATATTCTTTTATTCTGTTATTGAGATAATTTAGTCTGAATAATAATGAATGGGCCAAGGTCACCTAAGAAACTTTATGGTTGGATGAAACTTGAATTCAGTCTTTATAGGCCTAGTCAGATGCTGTTATTGTAGTACTTGGACTTTGTAAGAGGGAGAAAAGAAGATAGAAGACTTTCTCCTAAGTGTTGCTACTGAAATTTAATTTATCGAGGCAATATATACATGGATACCAGTTGTAAAAAAAAATTTTTTTTGCTGTTTATTGTTGCATCCTGCTGACGCAGCCGGCAGGCGGGGCCGGAGCCACAGGCTCCTGATTGGCCCCGGTGCGCCTGCCGGCTGGCGGGGAAATCACTGACCACCTATTGGCCAGCCGCCTGACAGCTGTCATATATAAAGAGCTGTCAGGCAGCCGAGCGCTGTCCGTGTTCTGAAGTTGCTAGTTGCTGTTGTCTGTTAATAAAAGCCGTTATACTTTACCTCATGCCTCGTATCTAAAACTGGTGAGTAAGAAAAGATCCTGCAGTTAATAAGATAAAAAAAATAATAAAAGAAAAAAACAAAGACAATGAATAAGAATGAAAGACAATCCAGTTTAGTATGATTTTACCCAAAACAGAAAAAAAAGCATATAATAAAAGTCATGAGAACTTTTCTCTAGCAGTAATATGGGTTTTTTTGTGCGGCTCAGTGGTGGGATCCTACCGGTTTAACAACCGGTTGGGTGATTATTGCGCCCTGACGCACACTGTGTGCATGCGCACAGTTTTGAGAAAACTTACCTTCTGCATCACTGCTGGGGAGGAAAACAGCTGAGGTGCGACTCAACTGAGCGGATATAGGTCAGTAAAACTCAAGGGTGGTTGGTCATTGGAGCGAGCCAGTTTGCTCCCAGCTGATTGTTGGAGTTACCAGTTCACCTGAGCTGGTATAAACCGGTAGAATCCTACCCCTGGTGGGGCAGATAAGTGGCGTGGGTACCCTGAAGTTAATTTGACTTTTGGTGTCTGCCTGGACAAATCCCTGCAATTTGTTGCAAAATTTTTGGAGGTAGTTTGCCATTACCTTCACCCTGAAGCTGAAAGAAAGTGACTGGCTTAAGTCACACAGTTGGCTTTGTGCCTAAGGTGGGACTACAACTCACAGGTTCCCAGTTTTTACCCTGCTTTCTTAACTACCATACCAAACTGGCTCAGTAATATTGTTCATAACACTAAAATACATTTATCTGCTTAAAACATTTCTATAGCCGCCAATCTTATGACAAACAACGGCCAGCTCCCAATCAAAAATGATTCATTTCTTTGCAATATTACTTTTTATAGTAGACAATTAAATCTTGTCTTTATTGTTAGAATGTATTTGTTAATATTCCTTTTTGTTAGTTTACAGACTAAAAAAAAACCCCTGATATAATAGGCTTAATACTTTGGCTTTGAACACTCATAAAATAATAATTAGATATGTACAATAGTTTTGTTTAAAAAGAATCTTTGCATTAGGCAGTAACAGGAAACTAGAATGTCTTTCAAATAATACACAACAGTTGAATTGCTTGTACAATTAAAAAACATATATTGCTTGGCAGCAGATGCACACTTGGCACTGAATGCGTACTTATTAGAATGCAGTAAATACTTCTGGTTTTATTCAGAAATCACATGTTTTCAAAAAGATATTTCATTCACACATTCAGTAATTGTTGTTTAGCTCCTGGTGATACTGCAATATTAAAGAAAGTAATTATTGTAAATTAATTTTAGCATAGGATCAAACTAAGACTGCAAGGCTGAACGTTCTTACTAAGCAATGGACACTTGAATATATAATATGGTACTTTTCTGGATAAATGCACATTTTATTGCAATGTATATTTATTACAGTTCAACGGATTCATTCAGTTCTACTACTTAAATTATTGTAATACTACAGTTAGATGATGTTTGTAATTGGTGATTGTTATATAAGTTGCTTCATATTGTACTGAGATTTATATTATTGGGTATAACTGCACAATAAATACAAATAATACTGTGTCTACTCTAGGGTATCAGTGTGATATAAGCCAGTACTGTCTTCAGTGAAGTTTTAATTTCATCCAATTCAGAAATCCCACATCCATCTCATTTTCCACGGAACAATCATATAAGAGTCCAAAGGGAAAAAAATATGGATTATTCCTGCATTTAGGATTACACTACTCTGTAAATGCTATGTTGCTTTGGAGAAACATGTACAAAAAACCCCCACACATTTTTTTTAAACTGAGAATCATGCAGTGCCACCAGAAATGGCACACTGAAGGATTGAAACATAAAGCAATACAAATGTTCAGGCCATAGGAAAGAATTCAGAATAAGTGGAATATAAAACAATAGAATACAGAATACTAATTCTCTTGCCTCCTTGCATTTTCCTCCGAACCACATATACGCACCAACAATGAATCACCTAGGCAACACAAATATTGGCCAAATGGGTTATTTAATTCTTTGAAAACATTAAATAAAATCCCTGTGAATGTCATAATCTTCCTGCCATATAATCCCCCCAGTCTAAAACGTCAGTAGAGTAAAAAGAACTGATCCTTGCCACTATATAAGTGACAAGATGTTTGTGTGTGTATACAACTCGCAAAACAAAGGTCCAGTTGAAGTGCTCAAAATATCATGGAACACTTGAAGTGATGCGGATTGAAACAGAAAGGTTGGTTTAGCTCTTGAGTTGAAAACAAAACTCCTGGAATCTTGTGTTCTGTTCTTGTTCTGAACCCCAAAACAGCCATTTTGACCACAGATTTGTTTATTTTTTTGACAGGAGGGATGGCACTTATAGTACATTTCTTTAGAGGACTGAAGTTTATAAAAGGAGAGAAAAAAATCATGCTATCTATTTAACACTCAGAATAAATGAATCAATCTAATTTATTCCAGAATTCCCCCCTCCCCCCCCCAGTTCAATTGTATTCAGTTCTCAGAGACTGCCTGGACAAATCTCCAAAGTTTTGATAAAAGATTATAGCTCAGAATTAAACTATGGATTTAATGGTATTCTTGCAGACATTTCATTACCAAGCTAGATAACATTATCAGAGATAACACCACAAAACTCAGAGACTACTACAACACCACAGTCCCTGTAGTTTTATTGGCAGAGTTTTTCAAAAATGATTTGCCATTGCCTTCTTCCAGGGATAGAGAGATCAACTAGCTGGCTTTGAGCCTAAGGTGGAATTAGAACTCCTGATCGCCCAGTTTCTAACCTCAACCAAACTACACCATGCTAGAATTTCTTTAGCAAGCTACTAAAAGAGACCAGTCAGATTTTTTTTTAACAAAACTAAGTATATGTGTAAGAATGAAGAACTCAAGTCTAAACATAACTGGTATGCTGAACATTTGCTGAGAAAGGACAAATTTCTAGTCTTTCTGAATGTCTCTCATTTTTATATGAGAAGATCCCAGGGACGTGCGGTCACTAGAGGCAGGGGAGGCGTGGCCTCACCAGTCATGAGGAAAAGGAAAGAATTTTAAAGAATTTTTAAAAAATAATTAAAGCCAAGGTAGTTGCTACCAGATTCACAGTGACTTGGAACAGTGCTTTGTGTTAACCATAGGAGGAGGCCAGAGAAATAGGGGCCTCCTGTGCATAAGGAATTTTTCGCCTTTTAAGAGTTAACCAAGGGTTAAAATGCAAAGAATTCCTTATGCAAATGAGGCACGTATTCTCTCACCGCCTATAGAGGGCATTTTTAGAGGCTTTTTAGAGTTCTCTGGGAGCAACTAGCTCAGTCTGACCCAGAGCTCTGGCCTTTCATGAGGGGAGGGCAGGGCAGGCAGAAGCATAGTTGAAATCGTCTCTGAAACAGCTGGAAAAGGTGCGTGTGTGGGGAGGGGGGAGGAATTCAAAAAGTTTGATCGGAAGGCAGCAGGGGAATGGGGGGAGGGTATGGCAGAGGAACTGCTTTCAAGCCTTTGGAAAATATATCCAATCCAACTTCTGTGTTTGTGTTTGTTTGAGAGTGAGTGAGGGATCCAATTTCTCTGTGTGCGTGTGTCTGTTTGAGAGAGAGGGGAGGGAGAGAAAGAGGGAGGAAGGAGGGGGAGGGAGAAGAAAAAAATGGGAAAACTTATTTTGCAAGGGGGAAAAATGCTGTTGCCTTAATTCGGAACTGAGCATGCCTGGCTGTGGAATTCTGGGAGTTGAAGTCCACAAGTCTAAAAAGTGCCTCACCAGCCCTAAAGCTGACCGCACGTCACTGGAAGATCCACGTTACCATATTTAGATATGCACATGCATGCATACACTTTCCACTGTGGTACATTTTTTATTAAATATTGAAAATGCTCCTTTTTCATTGAGACCATTTTCATGAAACAGGAACATTTGTGAAATGGACTTAATGTTAATTTTAATCATATTAAATTTATATGGTAGTTTTCTGTCTTCCTTAGGCATGGGATTTAAACCTTTCCTCATTTGGAAGTCAGCAGAAATTTATAATACACATGATAAGACGTTTGGTTTGAATTTAATTCCGAGCTGTAGTATTATGAATATATACTGCATGGCAGCATCATTTTAGAATTTGTGTGGGCTGTTCATTTATCCGCCAAAAACATGGGAGCTTCTAGTAATATTAATATTCTTGCTTTGATATTCAGCCTGCAAGTGTTCAGGGTTTGGAAGCATGGCAGTGAAAGAAAATCAGGACATAGGGAAATAAAAACAGTTTTCTAAGATCAGGAAAATAATAGTGTGTGCTATTCAGCACTTACAAAACAGTGTTCATTGAAATAGTTTGCTTCTAAAAGAATAACTTGAGTTATCTGGTAGTTTTACAGGTTGTCACAGCAGTACTGCATGACTCTGAAGAACTAATAACCTACTTAAAGAGACATTTAAAGCCACCAGCATTAGCTTTAAAGACCAATAACTTTTCAGGCTCCAGAAATTTTGGTCCATCACAAAATACCATGATGTTATGAAATTTGTTTCTCTCTGCCATTTTCTCCAAAATTATTTTATATGCAACATGAGTTTTACCTCCTGTTTCGGTTGCTGACCGTTGATGCCACTTTTCCAAGAAGGTGACAGAAACATAGAAAGTGTTTCTATTTTATATATGTATAGGCATATGTATATAATACATGTATATATTAGATAGATAGATAGATAGATAGATAGATAGATAGATAGATAGATATACATATATATATATACACACATACGCACATGTATGTATACATACGTGTGCACACACACACGTATACAATAATGTATATATTTTCCTTCAGCTTTAGTGCAAGAGAAGTGGTGGCATGTGTAAATTATGTTGGTCTGTCTAACTTAATAGCATCCTAAATTTGCCACTCTGTTGCAAGAATCTTCCTAGGATTTATATAACAACTACCAATAATTAAATAGGCATGTGAACATGTTCTTAGCTATTAAGATGTAAGTCTAGTTCATATAACACACTGAGCTATAAAGGTATCTGTTTAGTATTGTCTAGTGAATGGTGTAAGCTCAACAAGTAGCAGTTTATTTCTAAAAGTAGATCATGGCTCAATACAATGTCTTAATTCTTCTCTGTGAATCGAAGTCTATAGGATGTGAAAAAGAAGTATAGAGACAAAAGCTGTTAAACATTGCAGCCTCAACGTAGGCACTAAAATTTGGTTTGCAATGGTATTTGTGTTTCTGAGTTCATAGAATCCATTCATTTTAATATATTATATGATCCTAGATAATTGCGTGATCTGGCATCTTCAAGCTATTTTGATAGATTTAATTGAAATGGCAAGACTAATAAAATAATTTACCAGAAAAAGATTTAGGACCCGGATTGTTGTTGGGGGTAATATGCTGACTCTGTAAACCGCTTAGAGAGGGCTGAAAGCCCTATGAAGCGGTATATAAGTCTAACTGCTATTGCTATTTATTGTATTGTGTTTTCCCCATATAATGTACTTTCTTTCTTTCTCTTTACTTTTAACAGAATGAACTGGACTTTCTGTACATCTGACATGCAAGGGTTTTTTTTAAAGCATGGATGTCCAAAATTCTGAAATTTCAAAATACATTGTTGCTATAAAAGATTTCTGTTCTTTGCTCTTACCTTAGATACATACCTTATGTCATCAATCAACATAGAATTAATTTAGGTTTTGAGTTATTTCACTATTTAAAAGCATTTAAAATGTAAAGATTTACATCATGACTGTTGGGTTATTAAGATGCAAACCTTTCAAGAATATACTTCAAAAGAATTTTGATTCTGAAAATCTATATCTGCTATAGATTGCTTTTACTCATGTGAATTTGACACATATTAAAGAGGCACACTGAAATAAGATTCACGATGATACTGCAACTATAGATGAAATAACTAGCAGCCTGCTCCACTTCTCAGTTAGCCTAAGGTAAATGCATTTTAATTGTTGTGGCACAATGGGGCTAAATTAGTTTAAAATTAAGTATTTGGACTTAAATGGGTTGTTGGTCAGACTATAAATGTTTTAACTGTTGGAGCAGAGAGAGAGAGATAACAATTGCCATCTTTAAAACAAGAGTTAAGGTTTGTAATATTTTAGGTCATCTGTAACATAGCATGAATACTGGCAAATGTCAATGAAACATCGGCTCTATAAAAATTACAATTTGCATAGCAGGAGTCAGGATGAGGAATGGATGTTTACTTCTGACTCTGGAGTGATTTCTTATGCCACTTCCCTTTTCATATCAAACAAGGTTTTGCACAGGATAAGCCATGTTTAAGAACTTGACTGTTCCCATAATAGAATGTGAAAATGACCTTGGAAGGTGAGGGAGACATGCTCCCTAAGGAACAATCAGATAAAAGGAAAAGAAACCCACAACTAAGTAAAAGGGCAAAGGAAGATACTTTTCCACCCTAAATAATTAGGTGGTAAAAAGAGCTGACTGGAGATTTATTTCTTCTGATTTGCAGGATTCTGATAAAAAGGTAAAGGTTCCCCTTGCACATATGTGCTAGTCGTTCCCAATTCTAGGGGGTGGTGCTAGTCTTAGTTTCAAAGCCGAAGAGCCAGCTCTGTCTGAAGATCCGTGGTCATATGGCCAGCATGACTAAATGCTGAGGGCGCACAGAGCGCTGTTACCTTTCCACCAAAGATGGTCCCTAGTTCACTACTAGCGTTTTTACATGCTTTCAAACTGTTAGATTGGCAGAAGCTGGGACAAGTAATGGGAGCTCACTCCATTACACAGCACTAGGGATTTTAACCACTGAACTGCTGACCATTCTGAACGACAAGCTCAACATTTTAGCCACTGAGCCACCACTCCCCTCAAGGATTCTGATACTGTAGCATTATAATAAAGTAAATTAGTTCATCTTGTTGGATTTCTTGCTTGGTTTATTTGGGAAGTTGACAGTTCCTGGCAGATTGAGCTGCTATCCTCATTTAGCCCCACTTCCAAATGTTCAGCAGAGCTCTTCCTTGAAAAGGGCATGATACTGGCATGAAAGAAGTAGAGTGGCTCATTTAAATCTTTTTAAGCCAAATGTATGTACTCAGCCTTTTGTTTTTATTTTGTCAAAACTTTGAGAAAAGATTCTAAAGTTTTGCTTATTTTTTTAGAGTTATAATTTTGGGGCACTGCAATAGATGAAAAGAGGGGTAAAGTGTCATGCATTGTTTGAAGATTATCATCTTCCAGTATTGTACAGTGTTAACATATAATTCCAGCATGCTAAAAATAAAGGAGGGTTTCTTGTTTTGTGTCCCAAAATTCAATAATGTATATAATTTAAAGATTAAAACTAGGATCGGTTTCATTTTGAGCCTTCAATTCTGGCAGCAGTACTTTCTTGAAAGTTTCAAGGTTGATGTTGGTGAAGGCCAGGATTCTTTCAGTTGAACTAATGGACTTTCTCTGGCAATCCCAATTACTATACATGACAGATAAGGACAGAAATGGATTGGTTTTGTTTAATTTGAGAAAACTGCTTATGAGAACCATGATTGTGTTAGTGCACACAAATCCAAAGTTAATGTTAGAAGAATTGAAGCAGTGGTGGGATTCAAATTTTTTTACTACTGTGGGCATGGCTTGGTGGGTGTAGCTTGATGGCCCATGCCAGGGAAGGATACTGTAAAATCCCCATTTCCTCCTAATCAGCTGGGACTCGGGAGGCAGAGAATAGATGGGCCAGTCAGAGGTGGTATTTATTAGTTCTCCAAATTACTCAAAATTTCTGCTACCGATTCTCTAGAACTAGTCAGAACCTGCTGAATACCACCTCTGAATAGAAGGTATAGCTTGTAGGGTGGAAGAGCAAGAAACTGGATGAACACCTGTGAGGAATTTGACCTACAACAGCACTGAACCAATAAGATGACCTCTCTAAGTGGAGGTTTATGTATTTTTTTTAAACACTTTGTAAACTTTTTTTCTGGTTTTCTTCTCAAAATGATCTTTATTTTGAGATTTTTATTTGTATCAATATCTGAGCATTAATTAGTGGTTTTGTTAGAATTGTGGATACTTATGTTTGTTCTTCCCCTCAGTTCTATCATTCTCAGTACACATAATGAAAAATACATGACTGAACGGATACTGGTTTTTATGTTCTTTCTAGTCCTTTTTAATAGCAGAGTTGTTCAGCAACAGAAGTGATATGGGGCATGTGAACAAGTGTGCAGTTAAGTCTCATGAATTTTAATATATTCTTTTTTAGCATATTGCTCTGCTGTGATAAAGGGTTCCAAAGTTTTTCAGGCATAACATACAGCCATTTCTAAAACTAATTATGATGTTGCTTTGAACTTAAACAGGTATACTGCTGTGAAAGTAAATGGAATGGGCAGCTATTCCTTAATATTCGCAATGGCATAGCTAATGGCAGCTCAAGCGTGTAGCCATCAAAGTTCACAATCTTTTGCTCCTGAAGTGTTTTCTATGCCACATCTTCAGCTAGTATTATAAATCTACTAAGTGCGCTCTGATTAAATCCTGTTTTGGCCTCAGTGGATTTTGACTTAGGGCAGCACTAGATAGATCAATTTTTAATTTAACTTGGATGTGCAAATGGACATAACTAAAACCCAAGAAAGTGTTGTGTGGAAGATGTGAAATTGAGAATTGATGGCGGTGTTAATTCATTTTCCTCTTTCCCCCTGCTTACCCTCTACCCCAGCTTCCCTTTCCAAATTACTTTTTAAAGCTACTTTCCCTCTACTATTTCAGAGTTTGATTCTTCAAGAAGCTAATAGGATAATTGGTAGCAGACAAGGAAGTGATTGAATTCTCTCTTTTCCATAACATTTCTCCAAATTGACCCAAAGCCACTCACTCACAAGGCAAAGTTGCCACTGGATTTTTGTTACAAATATAGTTTTTAGTTCAAGGAGTATTTGTGATTAATTCTCCCATAGTGCTAAGCCACATTTTGTTTTGATTTGGTTTAGGGTTATATAATCATGGCTTCTTTAAGTGTATTGAATATCAGGGTCAGAGGCAGCATGTTATTAATGAACACAGTCAGGGGTGGGCTTCAAAAATTTTAGCAAGGGGTTCTCTGCCTGGTTGCTGGGTGGATATGGCCATGGTGGGTGTGGCCTACTAGGCCTCCTGCGCTACGGCGGGGTGTATTGCCCTCCCCAGGCTCTGGAAGCTTTCCTCAAGCCTCCAGGAGAGAGAAAACAGCTTGCCCAAAAGCTGAGCCCTTTTCTGGCCTTCCCGAACTTCTGGTAAGTCCATTTTTGCCCTCTCCAAGCCTCTGCATGTGGCCTGCACTTACCTGCATCCAAAATGGGCTGCTTGGAGACTCCTGGGAGGGGTGGATATGGGGGAGGGGCCAGAAAGGAGTGGGATTTGGGGGTTCTCCAAGCTGCACAGAATCTTAGCTAGAGGTTCTCCCAAGCCCCTGCAATCCCCAGCAGCCCATCCCTGACAGTATGATAAAATGTTCAAGGCCATCTCTGAGTAACTGCAAGAGATTCAGCCTATTCACTCATGTTTTTCTGGCAAACTACCCTTGCTTTTCAAATATCTCTTTTTTGTTCCTGGTAGGTTTTATATCGCGAAGGGACTTGAAAAGTTGACTTTGCTCATTTTCTGAGAGTATACTATTTTAAAATTGTGTCTTGTATCAAATTGTTTTTATTTGTTTCTTCTCTTTAACTGTATTTAGCAAATACAGTTGGAATAGGCAACTCTATTGCTGTGTGATATGGTTATTAAATGAAAAAAAATGGTTCACCAACAAAACCGCGCTCGACTAAACTGCGCCCAACTAAACCGCGTCGCTGATGTCATCAACAGGGCAACAACAGCACGGAGACAGAAGCACGCTGTAAACCCTAAACCTAAAATTAACCCCTAAACCTAAACCTAACCCCCCTAAACCTAATCCTAATCCTAACCCTAAACCTAACCCTAAACCTAACCCTAACCCTAACCCTTAACCTAACCCTAAACCTAACCCTAATCCTTAACCTAACCCAAAACTAACTCTAAAGCTAACCCTAAACCTACCCCTTACCTTAAGTTGAATCGGCTTGCTTTCAAAGCGCTATTTAAAGCGCCCTTCTTTCTCCACGCTGGCTGTTGTCGCCCTGTTGATGACATCAGCAACGCGGTTTAGTCGGGCACGGTTTAGTCGAGCGCGGTTTTGATGGGTTAGGGTTAGGGTTAGGTTAAGGGTTAGGGTTAGGTTTAGGGTTACGTTAAGCGTTAGGGTTAGGTTAAGGGTTAGCGTTAGGTTTAGCGTTAGGTTAAGGGTTAGGGTTAGGTTTAGGGTTAGGTTAAGAGTTAGGTTTAGGGTTAGGTTTGGGGGGGTTAGGTTTAGGTTTACGCTTTATTTTTAACTTTACCGCTCACACCGTGCTGTTTTTGTCGCGCTGTGATGACGTCAGGTACGCGCTTTCGTCGAGCGCACTTTAGTCTACCACGGTTTTGTGGTGGAACCAGAAAAAATGGGTCAGGCATAGGACAACAGGAACTAACTGATTGAATGCAGACATTTAGTATTTTCACTGATGAATATTCCAATAGAGGTTCTTTTGTTAAAAAGTAATCTCATATTATATTGTATCATTAACTATGCTGCAGAATCATGTATAATTTTTTGCTTTTGGAAATGGCATGATATATTAGTTTTGTTAGCTGATGGCAGTGAAAGTTAAGGATCTCAACATTATATTCAAGATTTTTTTTAATGGATTACACACGGTGACAAAAAATCTTGATTTTAGCAGATGGGAGATGCATACAACCTCATTCAAGCATAAAATACTGCTTGCATATATTAAGTTATAAACTTGGTGTTTTCAAAGCACAGAATCAAAAGTATTACATCCAAACTTCAAATCAACATTTGAACATGGTTTATTGGTGTATGGACAACACTGCCATCCATACTTGTTTTTGGTTGCATTAAGAAGCCACATTTCCAAGAATACTCTATTGCAGTCTGAGCTCAAAGAATTAGGGATGCTTAAATTATCCATTCCTATTGGTGACTATTTACATTTACACAATGATCTAAATTTGTATAAATTTATGGATGATGCAATGTCCAATAGATGGAAACATGCCTTTAAAGCATGTTTAAACAGGCATTAACCTTTTAGTTCCTGCTAGATAACTTAAAGCAGTGTTTTCCAGCCTTAGCCATTTCCAAATGTGTGGACTTCCATTCCCAGAATTCTCGTCAATGACCATATTGGCTATGGAATTCTGGGAATGAAAGATTGGGAAATATTGCCTTTTAGAGAGAAAAACAGAAAATGAAACTTTTGAACCTATGTGTAAATGAACCGTTAATTTTATGAGCTAGTTATTATTTATTTAAAATCACTTAAGAGTTTGTTTTGTTTTCTTGGTGGTGTTCATTTGAATCTGTTAACAAAGGACTGGCTGGGAATGTGCAACATCTGGAAATGTTCTGGCCAGGGGCAAAATAGACCTTGTACCAAGCAGCAGATGCTATTTAAAGAGTAGATACTTGTCTTCCACTCTATGCAGCATTGTGCAAAAGATAGAAAATGCTTCAATATTATATTACATGTGCACTCAAGCAAATATATAAATTCCAAATATGCCAATCAATCTAGAGAACCTTAGAGATCCTTGCTAGGAAAAAAATGACTCTGAGATAGATCTAAAATCCATATAGTAAAAACTGATCTAATTGTTCATTATCCAACTATTCTCAATAGTAAAGCTAGAAGTGAAGGAAATGTGTAGCGATACAATGTGTTCAGTGAAAAGGTCCATTGCATTTTTCTAAATGAATAAAACTTTTCGTTAACCTTATTTTTTTAGTTGGATTACAATTTAATTTACATCAGTTCTGCAAAAATGTGAATGGGAAAGGAGAGATAATGAAGTTCCGTTGCATGAAAACTCAAGTTTCCTTCATTTAGTTTGGCATTCATTTTTGTTCCATTGGAGCTGGTGGTCACTGAGTCACTGCCACTAATGAAAACTTTCTCTTTAATCTGCACCTTAAGACATTTCAAACTTTAGAATGTATGTGTGGTTCCTAGCAATAAAAATTGAGAAATTAAAAGGCATGTAAACAAAACAGTAACAAAGTAATGGAACAGTAGAATAACCAGTGAAAAAAACAATGAGAAAAACAGCAATGTGAGAGTAAAAGATGGGCAGGTAGGGTAGGGAAGCAGAAAGTAAGGTGGGGTTTGCTATCAGTCTAGTAGCTAGTGTGGTACCTCCTTATTGGGTCTTCAGACTAACTACCAAAGCCATGTCTTCAGGCTCTTATGGAAAGATAGGAGGATGAAGGCAGATCTCATCTTGAGTAAGATGTTCCAAAGGGCAGGTGCTATGGATACTGCTAGTCCTGATATAGATAGATATAACCTGCAACATTAGTCTATTAGTCTCATCTATGTTACTTAAAGGAATATGTATGTGTATATGTATTCTTAAATTACCTTTTGGAGGTTCTATCACAATTCCTCTTAAGGAATTACTATTCAGAGGAAACAGTACAAAAGATAGATCAGATTAAACTGTGTTCTATAGTAGATACTGTAGTCCAGATGTGTCCAACCTTTTGGTTTGTCTGGGCCACATTGAGTGAAGAGGAATTGTTGTGGGTTGCATTTAAAATTATATGTGTATGTATATGTGGATGCGTATGTATATGTATGTGTGTGTGTGTGTGTGTATGTATGTATGTGTGTGTGTGTGTATATATATATATATATATATATATATATATATATATATATATATATATATATATATATAGAGAGAGAGAGAGAGAGAGAGAGAGAGAGAGAGAGAGAGAGAGAGAGATAGATAGATAGATAGATAGATAGATAGATAGATAGATAGATAGATAGTGTGTGTGTGTGTGTGTGATGATTGGAGCTGCTGTCTTTCTATAAATCTTGGCGGGGAGGATGGAGTGCTGGCTTTGTTTCAGTAAGTGGAATGATTGGTTGTGTGGTTGTATCATGATTGGTGCTGATTGGTGCGTGCTGTGTGTCTATTGTTTCGTGTTGCAACGGCCTGGGTGGTGGGTGGGGCTCATTTGTTGACTAGGGCTGGTTTCCAGATGTCTGGTAGACGGGAGGTATTGTTACGTTTATTCATGTTGTGGGGGTGTTTCTCTATTTCGGTAGCTTCCATAATTATTCTCTTGTTGAAGTGTTCTGTTTTGGAGATTAATCTGATTCCTTTAAAATTAATTTCATGTCCTGTAGCTTTAAAGGGAGAAGGGAGGAAGGTTTTTTTTTCTTCATACTGCGTTCTTGTGTTCTGCGATGCGTGCATTTATTCTCCTGTTCGTTTGTCTTATGTATGTTGCAGGGCAGATTTTGCATGGTATTTCGTAGACTCCTTGGTTTTCTACCTGGATTTTGTCTTTTGTTCTTAAGATGTTGGCAATTTTTTGGTCAGTGTTGAAGGCTGTCTTGATATTGTGTTTGTGGAGAATTTTGCTGATTTTATCCGTGGTGCCTTTGATGTAAGGGAGGAGGGCAATGCCGTTGTCCGGAAATCAGCCCAGTCAACAAACGAGCCCTACCCACCACCCAGGCTGTTACAACACGAAACAACAATAGACACACAGCCAGCACCAATCAGCACCAATCTACCAATCATGATACAACCACACAACCAATCATTCCACTTACTGAAACAAAGCCAGCACTCCACACACACATACCCACCAAGATTTATAGAAAGACGGCAGCTCCGATCACACTTTAAGCCCAAAACCAGTCTGAAAATGGCGAGTGAGACGTCGCTGAAAGGTTGCCAAGACAATCTCAATCTTACATGGGAAAAGACCTGAATACAACAAGACCAGCATACCTACACCCGTGAAAATCTACAAAAACACCCACACACGGGCGCACACACCCACATAAACAAAACAAAACAAAAAAAACCACTTAATCATTACCCTGGCTCAGCTGAAAAGGGAGGACAGCTTGTGGCTTAGAGGTTGATACAAGTGCCAAATATGTAAAAAACAGCCCAAGTTTGAATCCAAGCAAGTGTATGGCTAGCTGATGAGAGCTAAATAGATCTATACTAGTCTCCCTTCATTTATTTATCAGCAAAAATGCAACGTGTGTTTGTGTGTGTGTGTGTGTGTGTGTGTGTGTGTGTGTGTGTGTGTCTGCATTACTTACTGTCCAGGACCACATAGGGCCCATGAGCCATGGACTGGACACACCAGCTCCATTCCATTCCATTACCCAAGACTGACATGAGAGAGAGCCAGTTTGGTATACTGGTTAAGGTATCAGTCTAGAAACCAGGACACCAGTTCTAGGCCTTCCTTACAAAAGAAGTCATTTGGGTAACCTTGGAGCAGTTTCTCAGCCCTAGGAAAGCAATGGGAAACCACTTCTGAAAAAATCTTGCAAGAAAGCAACTGCCTAGGCAGTTGTCAACATGATAGAGAAATTTATACAACTGCTTAGCTGTATGGATTATTAATTTATGTTTAAGAAATTTATACAGCCGGCTTATTTTAAGAAATAATTCTGGGTGGCTCACAGTCCAAAATAATAAAAACAGGATAAGTACAATTTTTAAAAAAATATTATAGCATAGAATGTAAAATACAAAAGAACAAATGTATGTAAAAGCAATGTAAATTTTTTCAAATATGTAAAATGTTATTTTATTTGTATAAAGTAGTCCTGCATAGCTACTCTATGTTCAAGAAACTTTAGTAAGGATTCAATTTTCAGGACTTGTATTTTAACCAAAGGAATTCCTTACAAGATTCTTGAAAAGTCAGTCAAATTTGTTGAATGGTTAAAAAGCAGGTTAGGGAATAATATACTAGTATTATTATATTAGTAATGTCAGGTTCCAGCCATTGATTCCCATTCAACCTGTAGCCTAATGACGTATTAGTGGGACTTTTTAGAAAAACTTTGCAATAAATCTTGAATGCTAATTTTGAATAGCGTTCAAAATTACTGAACCAATGCAGTTGCCACTATTGGGAAATTATATTACATTAAAATATAAATTGGCCTTCTGATTGTACATACATCCATTCTCATCAGTTAAATCTTCAATTAACTGTAGTTCATTTTGTCTAAACCAAGAATGACCTCAGACCTGGGTTGTTCTGAATTGGGGAACCATTATTTCACAATATGGATAAGAAAAGAGTAAGAAAGGGAGATAAAGAATTCATAAAGATTTTAACATAATAGTTAGAAGGTGTTTCCAT
Source organism: Thamnophis elegans (assembly GCF_009769535.1). NCBI lineage: Eukaryota > Metazoa > Chordata > Lepidosauria > Squamata > Natricidae > Thamnophis > Thamnophis elegans. Next base: position 51,428,093 of record NC_045548.1, on the reverse strand, counting down.
GGAAATTTATAATTGAATATTTCAGGACACAATTTCGAATCATCTGTTAGTTTGATGTGACATGTTTGCTTTGAGAATAAACTTTGCTTACACATGTCATGCATTTGATGTGATGCGCAAAGATAGACAGAGATTTCCTTGCTCTGAAGAGGTCGATATAAAACACAATTGTCACAGTCAGGCAACATTTGGAGTAATTGAGAATGAAATGGAAAACAACTGGAACAATATTGGGAAATCCAAGAGAATAATTACTAGGAATGATCTAGACTGAACTACAGGGATCCTGCCAATTGAAACTACAGATAGGAATCTCAAAAAATTGTGGAACAGCTTCAGTTAGCTTCCTGCTGAAGACCTGCCTGCCAAAATAACAGATAACAAGTTCATCTGGGGGTCATTAATTTCCATGTAGCATAGCCTCTTCAGAAGAAATCCCTGACTCCTGAATCCATCCACATGGACTTAAGATTGAAGAAGGTATTCAAGGTTTGGAAGCTGGGTTTCAGGTTCAAAAGAAACAATGGTAGACAGTGGAAACAATCAACCAATTGAACAGCTTGTCTTCCGAAGTTGTGGGAACTTCATCAATGGTGGCTTTCAAGAAGAGATTGAACTGCCATTTGTCAGAAATGGTGCCCCTGCTTGGGCGGAGGGTTGGACTAGATGACTTACAAGGTCCCTTCCAACTCTGTTAATCTATAGATCAGGAATGATGAGCACCTTTCCTGAACATCCAATAGCAGCTTAGTCCAATGTGCTTTCCTGCTACCAAAGCCTTTTCATTGCTTCTTCTTTTTCACCTGTACAAATGTTCACCTGAAGTGCCATGAAGGGAACTGTGCCAATTTTGTAGCATAACTAGGTTAGTGTCTTTCTTTAGTAAAACAGGCTCAATTCATTTCGGATATTTGGGTAAAATTATTTTTACTTATTTTTTTTAAAATGGGAAAAATATATTAACATAGTTCTTAACTGTGTTTTGTGTCTTACTTGGTATAACAATTCTGTAATTTGCGAATTCCATGCGAATTCTTGAGCAAAGATTAAAGGTTAAAATGAGCAAATCACTGAGCAAGCATATCCTTTCATACTAAAGCTTTTCTTCTAAGCCTGTGTTTGGAGGCCTGGAGGCAGGACCAATGGCTTTCTGTGCTCCTAACAGTAGCTATCTTTTTTTAGTTTTCCAGAGAACTTCTGTCAGGGGCATTTTTAAAAGACAATGTCTTTGTAGCAGCAGCCATTCTTTACCTACAAGGTGCCTCACAACCAGGAAACTCGCACGATGCTGTATTTAGAGAAGATAATTATAGCAGTTAGAAATGAGGGAGAGAAGGCTTCAGCTGGCTTATTAATAGTGAATGGTAATACTAGCTGCCTGAGATGCTGAATGGTAATACAGGTCAGGGGTAGGATTCAGCTGGTTCGGAGTGGTTTAGGCAAACCGGTAGCTCCGATGATCAGCTGGGAGCAAAGCGGTTTGCTCCAATGATCAGGTCAGCCTGCCCACCTGCCCCTGTGCTTTACTTACCTTTATCCTCTCATCTGATTCACATGGCGAAGCTGATTGCTGCGCCTCAGCAGTGTTACTTCCCAGAAATAATATGGAAGTTTTGCTAAAAATGCGCACATGCACACAGCATGCGTCACAACAAGCAATCGTTGAACTGGTTGTTAAACCGGCAGGACCCCACAACTTCAGGTAGTCCATGACTTACAACATTTCCTTTAGTGTCCATTAAAAATAACAGTGGCACAGAAAATGAATGATTTGATCTTGGTGATTGACTCATATTTATGATGGTTGCAGTGACCGCAGGTCATGTCATCACTTTTTGTGAATTTCTTACAAGCAAAGTCAATGGGGAATCCAGATGCACTTAACAATTGTGTTGCTAACTTAACAAATGCAATCATTCACTTAACAAGAAAGGTTGTAAAATTCACTTAACAAATGTTTTGAAATTAACTTAACAGAAAATTTGGGGCTCAATTATGGTCGTAAAACAACCTGCATTAGAATTATTTTTCATACTTAAAAAAAATATAGGAATTTATACAGGAACATGACACCCTGCCCACAGTACCAAGTAATATTTCTGTATAATATTTCTTATATTTAAAAAAAATGCACAAATGTGTATGTCCGTGAATGCAATACAGGCAGTCCTCAATTTACAACCACAATTGAGCCCAAAATTTATATTGTTAAGTGAACTTTTCCCCATTGTATGACTTTTCTTGCCACATTTGTTAAGTGAATCACTGCAGTTGTTAAATTAGTAACACAGTTGTTAAGTAAATCTGGCTTCCCCATTGAAGGTTGCAAAAGGGAATCACATAACCCCAGGAACAGTCATACATGTGATTCAGTTGTCAAGCATCTGAATGTAAATCACGTGACCATGGGGATGCTACAATGGTCATAAGTGTAAAAATGGTTATAAGTTACTGTTTTCAATGCCATTGTAACTTTGAACAGTCACTAAATGAACTGTTGTATGTCTAGACTTAACCTGTATATTATTTTAGCGCATGTACCCCAGATAAATTATTGGAAAAGAAGCACATAAATGCACTTTTAGTTTTCCTCCATTGTAAAAGGATTTAAACAAACTTGAAATGGTCTTTTCAATGTTTGAAGTAGAAGATGAATGATTAGGAAATCCTGGACCTTAAATACTGCCTAATGCACATTTTGCTTGTTGTTGTAGGTGTGGTTACAAAAATACGGCTATCTTCCATCTTCTGACTCCAGAATGTCCGTGTTGCGCACTGCGGAGACAATGAAATCTGCTATAGCTGCCATGCAGCAGTTCTATGGCATTAACATGACAGGAAAAGTGGACAGGAACACAATCGAGTAAGTACATTTTACTGCAATGCTCTTCCTTTTTGGAATTCCTGAAATATATGTGGAAAATTAGAAGCATTGGCTATCTAAATCCTGTCTCGGCAGTTCTGAACAGTCTGTGATGTAGAATATTCCTTTCTTTTCATCATGTCAGGCGGGAGGCGGGAGGAGAAGCAATGTAAGGTGCAATTAAAGCCTTGCTAAAAAGTCAATTTCTACAAGAAAGAGGGAAAAAAGGAGTATGAAAAATGGATTTGAACTGTCATGACATTTTTATCCTGATATGAGTGTTAAATCAAAACTCACAAAAGAAGCTGAACAGGGAGATAATAATCAGATGTCCTTTTGTGGCTCAGGACAAAGTTAAGACACGTTTGAGGCCAGCCAGATCATGATCAAGAGTGTGAAGAGTATAATTATCAAGCTGTGTATAGACTTTAAATGAATCCGTTGTAAAAAAAAAAAAGAAGAAGTTAAACCTTAATTTAATATTCAGTAACCTATCTTTTTTTTCTGGTACCTATCAGTACTTGTGACCCAGTTGTCCCTGGCTTTCTCCCCATCTCCTCCCATCCCCAATTATCTCACAAATAGTCTTTTCTATTCTAATAACCACATATCCCATCATGCACAGCTTCTAAGGTCAGTAGATTACATCTGTTTTAGAGATATTCAGAAGCAGCAGTAGAATTGGGAATGACATATAAGGCATCTGAACCACCTAGAGTCGTTGACTGAGATGGGGCACTGTAGAAATTGAATGAATGAATAAAAAAATGAATAAACTGCTCATATAGTTTATATTGGAAACTGGGCAGGTGTTATTGGAAAACCTCAAGCTATTATTCCATCTTCAGAGCTTCTTGGATGAAAAGTGAAATGTCTTCAAAGAAAAACCAGAAAGTTCAGTTGCCTCTTGAAAAAGCACCTTTGGTACAACCATGACCTGGATGACTAAGAATCTCCATAGACATCTAGCTATTGAAACAGTGCAAAATCTACTTAATTCTGTGCACAAGGACTGTGTATAATTCCCCAGCTCCATTTCCCTATAAGAAAAATAAGAAAGCCTAAAAAAGGTTTGCCAGCTTCCCCCTTGACACCGAAGATTCCCACATTAGGTCAGTGGTTGTGAGGGCCAACCAAACACACACACACAACACACACACAGAAACCATGCAGAAATGAAACATGACCTTCAAACCAATTTTTTTTTTTGCAAGCAGTCCCAAGCAGTCTGCTCTTTAACCCAGATTTTTGCTTCATTCTCTTTCAGTCTGTTGTTCTTTTTTTTAAAAAAATTCTTCCTTTTCTTGATTTTATTACAATTTCTTTGTTTTGATTGTGGTGAGTGATCCAGAGTCAGTCATTAGGAGTCAGGTGGCAAGTTTAATAATAACAACAAGGCAAGCGTCTCCCATTCCTGATCTTATCTCACAATTTCTTTTTATTTATTTCTCTGATTTGTTACCTTTTTAGTTTCCCAATTGTCAGAATTTTGTTACATGTTTCTAGGCATGTTGCTGTTTCCTCTGTTATTTAAAAGTATGTTGAGCAATGATGTCACATAAATAAATATAAATAATAGACCAAATTCATTGGAGTATAAGTGTATGAACAATGGACACTGCAATTATGCAACATTTGGAAGCCAGATTCATTGGATTTGTTGGGATCGTTTTAAAGACACACATAAGGGTAGGTATATGATAGGATTGGGCAAAGTATTTGGAAAGAATGCTTGTGAAACACGTTAGAATGAATGATGCAACCTTCTTGAAAAGTTGAAATATCTGGATTCTTTGGAAAGTGTACAAGGCAGCCTTAAATGTTGCCGCTGGCTGTTGTGAGGACATGCACAATTCATTTGTTGGTGGTCCCAGTGGTATTGTTATCTATGTCTCTGTTCCCAGGCCCAGGATGAAGTGGTTTGTGTAGCTCTTAGTGATTTTTTGAGATATTATTAATGTATCTCTTGAGTATTCATGTTTTTCTTTTCATATTATATATTTTTTTTAAATTATAAGTTGTCCTTAATCTTTTTGGAGTAAAGCAGCTTCAAAATCTAATAAACAACTGTTCAAGCAGCTGGATGCACTCTTGTAAGCAACTGTATTAACTTTTCAGAGGATGCAGCTGCTTTAATACTTTAAAGAGAGTGTTTTGCTTTTGCTAGTATTCTTTGCAAAAAAAATCACTTTTGTATGCTTTGTTCAACCTTGATGTTAAGTATCAAAACTGTGATTTATTGTGCATATAGCATCTTATAGGAGAAAAAGATAATTAAATATGCTGTTTTTTCAATCTAATTTTAACTCATTTTTCATTTATATTAAATTACAATGACAATATATAGCACCAGATCATCAGATAATATCTACTCTTTGTTTTGTTTTATATGAATGATTGTTGGAAATCCCTTTCTGCATTAATTTTTAAAACATTTTTATAAGGGTGAAATGGTAAATACTAATTGATAAAATCAAATGGGAGATGATATTTGTCTTAAGATCTATTTTGAAAATCACTTAACAGAGATATAGACTACACTTTATTTACAACAGAATGACATTTCTCTATTTTTCCATCCAGTTTGATTATAGTACTTTGACTGAAAGATCAATGCTATCTTTCTCAGCACATTTATAACTTCCTTTGTTGTCAGCTTCCGGTAGCTAATTTTCTGTTGGTGAAAAAGATAGCTTCCTTCCCAAATGCCACTAATTTAGCATTTAAAAACTTAGAACACTCAGAATTGTCTTCTTTTATCAAACACTTATTTGCATTAGCCTAGCTATTTTAACTATTAAATAATGAAATACCTTAGTAGACACTAGTCTAGGGCAGTCAAACGCCCGGCCCACGGGAGTTGGATTTGTCATGTGCTGGCTATGCCCATGCCCAGTTTAGCAAAGGGGGGGGGGAAGTCCCAATATGTCATGTGATGACATGAGTTTGACACCTCTGCACTAGATCTATTTGAAGGGTTTCTAATTCTAAAGGCAGATGATACTTGTATATGGATTATCTAAATTCAAGGACTCCAATCTAATTTCTTTCCATGAAAGACCTATTTCTCATAGTGCAATAATGTATGAACAAATTGATTGATTTGATTTTCCCCCCCTCAAAACTGAGGTTGGAAATACAGAAGAATATTTTAAAAATAAAGTAAAGTAACTTCTTTTCAGTTTCTAGATTCCCATCAATGAAGGTGGTGCTGGCTGGAGGGCACCAAAGTAAAGGGACCTGATACTATCAATCTAGGGATTTCCCTATTCCCCCCCCCCTATTTTTTCTAGTATAAATCCTCATGAAATGTAGGTTGAACTTGAATGTCAAAACAATCAAACACTTGAATGTTTCAAACAAAACAAAACAAGAAGCCCTTACATAGAGCTCCACAAAGAGGGGAAAGGATTAAATCTTCCAAATTATAATATTCTGCTCCACACATTAGTTTGTGATTGCAATAGAATGTGAAGCTCTTAAATAAAGTGATATCAACATACATATTTCTACATAGAAATTGACCTGCTATTTCAGTATATACTTGAGTATTTAAAACATGATAGTGTCAATAAATAAATTGAAATTAAAGATTGTCAATCAGGTTTAATAGAAAGAAGGACTAGGGGATACATGATAGCAGTGTTCCAATATCTCAGGGGTTGCCACAAAGAAGAGGGAGTCAAACTATTTTCCAAGGCACCTGAGGGTAGAACAAGAAGTAATGGGTGGAAATTAATCCAGGAGAGAAGCAACTTAGAACTGAGGAGAAATTTCCTGACAGTTAGAACAATTAATCAGTGGAACAACTTGCCTCCAGAAGTTGTGAATGCCCCAACACTGGAAGTCTTTAAGAAGAGGTTGGATAGCCATTTGTCTGAAACAGTATAGGGTTTCCTGCCTAGGCAGGGAGTTGGACTAGAAGACCTCCAAGGTCCCTTCCAACTCTGCTATTGTATTGTATTATTGTATTGCAGGTATTATTATTGTGATATAAACACAAATGATATTGCCAAACAATTCTAGTGGGCTACTTATGTGAAATATAAAGTATCTACTCCAGAATTTAAATGGCACAAATGGGATTTTCACATTCACTTCAGCAGAGATGTTTCAGTAGACATAAAGTGATGTGTACATAAAACCTGACCTCTCTGCTAAAATGAATGGAGACGCTCTCCTATCTGGAAAAATAAAATCCCAATACCTTGCATACATTATGGATATGTTCCTCAGACATATTCATATCCTGCCTTACCTTATGAGCTCAAAATAGGTCATATGGGCATCTCTCTTTATTTTATCCCTACAAAAGCAAATCTGTAAATCTGAACAGAATGTCGTAGTGCCCAGTGAATTTATATATCTAATATTGGACTTGAACTTATGTACCTGATATAAGTAGGTGTCTAGACACAGTTTGTGAATGGCTAGAGATAAACGCAATGTAATTTAATTCTGAAAGTATTGTAGACAAAAAAGCTAGTAGATCTATAAGCATTTTCAGCTTGTCTTTTTTTTTTAATGTTTTATTTGCGGTTTTCTTTTCTCACCATGCATATTTTGTGGACAGTGTATTGACTAGGTCAAGTATATTTTGCACAATGTTAACAATAATAATACAAATAGGTATATGTAATTCTAATCTTCCAACTTTGACAATATTAGTCTCTTTTATATAATCCTTTATCATTATCCCCACATTTAAACATAAATAACATTTCTGTACACCTTGTATTTGTTATCCTCTACTAAATACTCTTATTTAATATTTTACAAATTGCTCATAATTCCACCATAACTTCAATGTTCCAAATTTGTAGGATTATTAATAGAACCAAATATTAACAATATTTAATCAATCCCGGAGTAAATCTGAGCAAGATGTTGTAGTGCCCAATGAGTTTATATGTCTAATATTGGACTTGTATCTTAAAATCCCCACAATTTCCAATCCTTAATATTTTAAATTCACAATATACTTTAATACACTATTAATGTTAATAATACGATTATATTACCTGATCCTAAATTTCCATTTTCATTTCAGCTTTTTCTTTCTTCACAGGCTTTGTCTGTGAAAAGGTTATGATTTGCTACCCTATCTTAACTTTGAGCTATGCATGAAAGTATGATGCTTGAAGTAGGGGGATCAGTGCCAGCTACTACCTTATCAAAATACTTATTTCAGTTACTTATTTGTGTTCCGACAAACGAGTAACTGGACTACTATAACAAAATTTATGCTGAAGACATATTGAAAGCTGGAGTGACTGCACTATATAACAACCTAAATGGTGATGGAGCCAAATGAGTCAGGCAACATTACACTGATATTATGGAAATTGGTCTGCTTTAACCTTGAGCTATGCTTGAAAGACATGGAGAAGAGTATTGATATAATTCTAGAATTTCTGCTTTAACCAAAAGACTTGAAGTTCTAAGCTGGTAATTATCAGAAATATCACTTTAATGTTAATACACTTTTCCATGAACTATATAATCTGAAAGCATTTGGGGAAATATGTGATTTTTGAAAATAATGTGGGGATATCCTCTAAGGTGCTTAATTTCTTAATATGCTCAAAATCTAAGCAATTGTATTGCCTGTAAACTTGTGATGTGAATATACAGAAATGTGGCACGGATCAGCAGAGTCAAATATGTATAATCAATTTGAAAGACCATCCTCTAAAATGAAATGTAATATATGGTTCTTATTTTGTATAAAAGGAATCAATAATGTTATTGTGCACTTTACCACAATTATCAATAAAATTAGAAACTAGAAAGCAGAATGGATTGGAAAAACCAGAGAAATCTATGCGTAAACAAAATCCTAATTGGGTAGCCTGACACTTTCCACTGCTAATCTAATCCTAATTGTTATAGCTTCAGTTGTTTTAATTGTTCCTAGTCCTTCAGAATAATAGTTTTCCATGCTTAATGGCTTTTTACAGAGTTTTTTTTAAGGGAAAATATATAAATCACAATATTCTTTCAAGAGAAACCATCCCTAAATTGGATGGAACAGTATTAGCAGCCTGTGTAAAAAAATGTTTTCGAAAGAGTTGAAATATTCAATTTTGATCTGTTTTTTTACACAGACATAACAGAAAGAGATGTTCATCAGTTAGAAAAAGAAAATAAACAAATGCCTTTACCTTCTTTGTCTTAAGAATGGAATTCAATACTGAAGAGCCTATTTTATTTTCTAGGATTGTATGTGAAGATTCTCAGTCATCCAGGTTACAGTTGTATCAAAAATAGTTTTTATTTTCTGAAAAGGCAACTGGACTGATTTTTTTGAGGAGGAAGAAGACATTTTGCTTCCTGTCCTGGAAATTTCATCATTTATATCCAATACAACTGATGAAGCTTCCAGCATAGAAAGTGAAACATCTTTGTCCTAAAAAAAAATCAGTCCAGTTGCTTTTAAAAAACATAAAAACCACTTTTGATATTTTGTAGGATTCTTGATCTCATGGAAAGCCTCCATTATGCTTTATTCTTCTGAAATACTGTTTATTTTTGTAATAAATTTATATCCTATCAGAAACAAAATCGATTCTTCAGTTCATATACAATAAATATTCCCATGATAAAATAAATAAATAAAATGAAATCAATTACTGCATTAGTATAACACTCTTACTGTTTAGCTTATTCAGGCTGGGAAGTCATGTCCACAATAATTCTTCTTTTAGCAACTTGCATAAAACTAGTAGAGATATTAAAATATAATTTTAGGATCTGACTGTGAAAGCAAAATGAATAGAGAAAAAAATGAAAAAAATATAGTCGTAAGGCAAAATATCGTCTGAATGCATCAACATATGATAATAGTTTCAAAATTTTTGGTTGCCATAATTAAGGAGCCGCGCAGTCACAGTGGTTAGAGTGCAGTACTGCAGGCTACTTCTGCTGCCTGCTGGCTACCTGCAATTTGACAGTTCAAATATCTTCAGGCTCAAGGTTGACTCAGTGCAGGATATTCACTCTGACAATACATATCACATGCATTGTGCATCTAATGATTCTTGATAACAATAATTCTCAAGACTTGCAATAAAAACAGCAGGGTTTTAGGAATGGGGGCATTTGACCTTCAAAATTGACCAAAGAATATGGAGAATATTCCCAAGTATTGATAAGGTTTATGCCAGTATTCCTCAACCTGATTCACTGCTGCTCCATTAGAACAGAGTGTCCAAATTCTTAGGAAGCAGAATTCAAAGTGAGTGTCAAAAATAAGGAAGGCTGCCCCCTGTTTAGATTTTCTTATTGATGTAGCGACTGCCTTCTCTATAGCATTTGGAATATTTCTAATTAGCCAGATGACCTTATTCATGCAGACAGTATCTGTCATATAACCTTGTCACTCTTGAATGGATAGCATCTCACTGAATATGGAATGTAAAAGTGTCTCATAGCTGATTAGGTGAGGATGATAGGATGGCATACAAGGGCTTTCTTTTAGGAGACATAAATTTCTTATGCTGCAAGACTTTGGAAATGGTCATCATCTTTATTTACTGTGGAACAGCAGTTGATCTGCTCCAGTGTTAATTGTCTAAAGTATAAGGTGTTTATAATAAAATTTGAGAGCCAGTTTGATGTTTAAGGCATCAGGACAGAAACTGGAAAATTGTGACTTCCAGGCATCACGCCAATTGGGACACCTTTGGCCAGTCGCCTTGTCTCAGCCCCAGGAAGAAAGCAATGGTAAACCACTTCTAAAAAAGTCTTGCCAAGAAAACTGCAGGGACTTGTCCAAGCAGTCATCAGGAGTAAACGCTGATATGAAGCAATAATAGTACTACTGGTAAAGATATTTCACACTAATTTGAATTCACATGTTATACAAAGACAGACTGTGGTTTATTCAGTTTTAGTATCGTATAAATAGAGCACTTTGTATTGTAAATTTGACGGTCTGAATCAGTCATGTTTTATGCAACAAATAACTGATGTGTAAAGTTATGATATGTTATATGTATTTGTTTTAAAAGTAAATAGGGTACTCAGTGCTGTGATGGGAGACTGCAATTACATAATAAGATTTTTGATGCATCTTTCACATTCCAAAACCTGGGAGTGGAATTCAGTTTGTAAGACTGGACAGTTGAAGGACAGATGCAACAAATCATATCAATGCTAAAATATAGTTTCTAATAACCTTTTCATGTGTGAGGCTTATACTTAAGATTCCATACATTGCAATTTCCATTCAAGTATAGGATTTTGCTTCTATGTCCTCTCCATAGCAGCCTCTTTGGAATAGCTTTTTCCCCAGAGAATTTGAGGTCCCCACTTAGCTTTCTGGAAAGCTGTGAAGACTTGGCTCTTCATCCAAACCCTGGGTTAGGCTGGAAGTGACCCCAGCATATGCCACTGGAATATTGTGGCACTGAGGGGGAAGGGTGATAGATTGATAATGTAGATTTTTTCCGTCGTTTTTATGGAATGTTGTGAGTCCTCAATTATGTATAAGATAGATGGTCATATATTTTTTTGAAATAAATAAAATAAAAATGTCACTCGGCTTCTGAATTAAAATTACTTCCTGCCTATAAATTTGTTTTGTTTAAACACAGTTTGATTTTTCTGATTGAACTCTTGTTCAATATTATATAGCTATAAAATGATTTTTATAATTATACCGCCTCAAGAATAGTTTCAATCTTCCTATCATCTTTAATTGTGACTGAAATAAGTTCTTTCTTAGCTATGTACTAAGCCACCAGTTATATGAGTTCCAATTTTTTGAATTAGCCACCCAAAGTTGCTATATTAGTAAGATTGGTAAGTAAATAAGTAAGTTAATAAGTAAATAAATAAATAAGTAACTCATACTCACAAAAATACCCCAACACTTTGGAATAGATGTTCTACTGTGTTTTCCCAAAAATAAGAGTCTTATTTTCTTTTGACCCTCGGAATAAGCACTTGGTCATGACATTGTTAAAGTACTGTTTAATATTGGTGTTTAGAATACATCTTACATAAGATAATAGTTCTCTCTTCTTTTAAATCCCTTGCCTCTTTCGTTTGATGTAGTGATATCACCTTAAGGTGAGAGCATCCATCTTTTCTATTTGGTAACTATAGTGTGTTTAACTGCTTCTTGTTGGTGTTATGTATCTGTAGTTTAAATGCATGGAAATTGCATGCTATTCTGACATTTGTTCACTTTGAACTATCAGTGCCTGGAAAATTATGGACTTTGTATATTTTAAAGATAAATTGCAATTTAAAGATAATTTGTATACACAAGTAGCTGTGTACCGTACATTTGTACAGTAAATGGAAAAGATTAAATTTTTTTACAGAAACTGCCAAAAAAGAACCAACAAATTCTGTTATCACTTAACCTGCATTTTTTTCAATTATGTCAAAATTCTAGCTGGGATATATAGATATATATTTCATCTATAATTATTGTCTAAAAACCATATATTGTGTGTATATTTTTGTGTGCAAAATATTCAAATTGTATTAGCCAAAATTTAGACATTTAAATTTGCAGGTTTAAAGAATCAGTTAAATCAGATGATTAATTTATTCTTGATTAGAGCTTTAGCTGACAGAAAGATTATTGCCAGATTTTGTCAGATCTGCTGATTACATTGAAATGGCCATCAAACAATGTGTTTCAAATCATCAAAAAGTAATACACCACAAGGCCATGTTCTCTTTAATGGGCTGTAGTTCTCCATGTGCAGCCACAGAAAGAAAATCAACAGAAATCAATTGTAATGTTGCCCCACCCATCTATCCAAGATACATTTTCTATTTAGCAGATGCAAAGCTTTAAATTTACACAACTCCATTGTAGGCGTCCATTTTTTTGATCCCGTTCTGCTGTTTATTTTCCAAATGTGTGTATGCACCTCCAATCTCCAAATAAGTCATAAGGAGTTAAAAGAAAGTTTCCCGTTTTCATATGTCCTCTTATTGAGAATATAGTCATATTTCATGACTGAACCTTTGTTTTCAAAGTAGATAACTACTTTAGCCTAACTAAAGCACATATATAGTTTTGAGAACCAGGTAACTGAAATTCTCTTACACTCTACATTTTCTGTATTTTGTGTGTTAAACTGTATGTCCACCATTTGAATTATTTGTCTCCATCTCCATCCATCCATCCATCCATCCATCCATCCATCCATCCATCCATCCATCCATCCATTTACATCTATCTTCTACAAATGACTCTTACCATCTTCTGGAAGGGTAGTTAGAGGCTCCTCCCTTATTTATGCTACTTATTTTGACATTGATTAAAATTTAAATCTGGTTCAGAACAAATGTTTCCTTAGGAGTTCTTTTCCGTTAAAATGTGAGAGCAGATATAATTTTTGTGTGTTTTTCACCTGTCTGGGATATCCCACATATGAGGATGTTACTGAGTTTCTAAAAAGTATTAGAGAAGCAGATCCATGTTGCATTTAAATACTTATTAAAGCCATTCACTGAGGTTCCCTGCTTGGAAAATTAATACTTAAAACAGAAACCTGAATTTGTGTTCCTGAATTTGATTGAAGCTGGACATAGCTATTACGGTGAAATGTGCAAACTATTGTTTGTGGAAGAAAAGATCTGTTTTCCTAAACACATAAATGTGTTTTTTTGAGGGTAGGTGGGAGTAAGGAAGCATTCATTTTAAATTGGAAACCTGCTCTTATCTCAATAAGCCTACAGTTTCTTTTGTGGTAACTCCAAGAGACTTTTTATCTATTTCACTACATTGAGCTAAAAGCTTTTGTTGGACAAGAATAAATGATAGTTAGGATTTCTGTTCACAGCTGATTATATTTAGTGACTATTTTATGGCATGAGGACTACTATCCTATGAAGCCTCTTTAAGTATACTCAAATACTTGGAAATGATTGGATCGATTTGGGACATTTTTTATTTGATAACGAATCTCTTCCTCTGGTCTGTCTGTGATGGATGAAGAGTTCAATGCGGAGGAGACTTGATTTTAGAGGGGAACAGAGCTTAAAGTTTGGGGAACCTTGGTGTCTTGAACTCATTGTATGTTAAGTTTAAAGCCATACACTTTAAATCAAAATTAATAAAAGTCTAGTGGTTGTTGTAATATCCCTAGGAATTTAATAATATTAACCCTATAATTTCCTAGGAATTATATAAAATATAGATATTTGTGTCCCATTTAAAATAATATGTGGAACTTCTATCTAAACCACTCATTTGGCTTGCACCAAAACAATATATTTTCTGCCATATTTAGCACTAAACTACAGCTTTAATAGAGAACCTGTTTGTGTAGCAAAACCAGATTTTTTAAAATTGTTTTGTCTATTCTGTCCTTGTAATTTATTCAGTTGTCAGAAACTATCCATATACTAACATAGCACTTAGTTTGACTTCTTTGAAGAACAATTGCCTTGTACATTTTTCTAATTAAACCACAAGATATCCATTTCAGATAAACTTTACTTTCTTTTCATAAGATTATGGGTTATGCTTCATATCATGTATGTGTCTTAACAGTCATTTTACTATGATGTGATCCTTCAGTCATTTTTCATGTACATAGAGCAGTGGTGGGTTGCAGGTGGTATATCCTGTGCGGGCATACCAGAGCCTGCCCGGAGCACCGGATACTGTTCCTGTATGGTGCTCCAGAGGGTCCACCCACCTGCTCTCACTCCTTACCTTCTTTAAAGTCTTTGGCCCTTACATGCACATGCGCAGCACTTACAGTGCCTATGCGATGCTCTGCTGAGCAGCTAGAGTGTCACGGAGGCATCGCTGAACTGTAAGATGCACGTGCACGTTGCGCACATCCATATGGATGACGCAGGGCCCGTTCCAACTGTGCCGGTTGGAACAGGCTCCAGAACCCATCACTGACATAGAGCTGTTGTGTGGCCAAAGGTTATCATTTGGGTATTTCCCTTTTTTTTAAGAGGACGTTGCAGTTATTATGCTTTATTCCAATAAGCTGTTTATTCATAAGTACAGTTAGTATAAAGTGGAAAAGATAGAAATAAATACAATATTTTTGATCTTCAGAAGAAATAACCATAACATTAAGTGGCAAAAGCTGTAAAAATAGGGAACACCAAACAAAGTACTATCAGTCCAGCACACTTCATTCTGCACGAATTTTATCCAACACACGAAGTTAGACATAAAATTTCATTTATTTTTATTTTGTATTGCAGTATTCCAGCACTGGAAGTTGAGAACAGCTCCATAAACATAGCAAAATATGAGTAACCCAGCCACTTTAATTTCAGTAGTACAAATTTTAATGCAACACTGGGAAATAGATGTAATCAGCTACAATTATAGAAATATAGTAATAATGATGTTTATAATGTAATGAAATGGTGGATTGAAAAGCAGGACATATTAATAGCAATGATTGCCTGGCAATAATAAACAGTATTTATTAGGTTAAACTGAAATTTCAAACTGATGAGGAAAAATAATAGTACACAAGTGATACTGATAAGATTGTCCACTTTTGAATATGCTCCCAGAATCTGTGAACTTCCAATTACGTGCTTTCCTTCCAGATTTAATTTTGTGATGAACCAAATATATATTGGATTTTTCAGCCTCTGTTTTCCAGATGTTGCCAATGCATATCATATCAAGAGCTCATGGATAATAATAATACAGGGAGAAGGTACCCAGAACCCTATTAATATTGTGTGCACTCCATGCTAGCATTTATAAGGAAAGGTGGGAGGGAGAGAGGGAGAGAATGAAAGAAATATGGGAAGCTGCCCAGAAGCAGTTGTAGAGATGCACCAAGGTAGAGCAGCAGATTGGAAGGCCAGGCAGAGGCATCTCATGGAACAATAATATAGATTTAATTCATCCTTACAATCTGTATTATATCTCATAATGTGGGGTACTGAAGGGTGATAGCTCAGAGACACAACATATGGCTTGCATGCAAAAGCCAGGTTCATTGTCTTGCTATCTCTGGGCATGGCTTGTAGATGTAGAGTCCTGTTTGGAAGCCGGTAAAAAACAACAGCATTGAGTTAGATTGATGAAGGGAATGAATAAGAAAAAAAGGTAGTTTCCTTTGTTTCAATGAGCAATTTCAATTACCAGAGGCTTCACTTGATAATTTAAGCCATTCATGCTGTTGCTGTATCCTGCTCCTGCTCCCACAAACTATTAGTTTTGAGACTGAAGGACAATCTAATGAAACTTTATTCAGGGACCCAGTTCTTTCTTTCACAAACTAGTTCGACAAACTCAATTTGCTATAAGATTTTCAGTTAATGGTACAAAATCAGTGTGAACAAGTGGCAATGCATGTCCTGTTAGGTTACAACAGACAACAGTGCATAATCCCCAGCAAATAATTAAACAAACATCAGTCAAACCAGCTGTATCTACCAACGTGTATGCCCCATATCATTTCTTTATTTGGAAATTCTATGAAGGTTTGCTGTTTAATAATGTTAACCAGGAATTAGAGGTAGTACTCAAATACAACCATTTGTTTGGTGACTATTCAAAGTTATAGCAGCACTGAAAATAGTGATTAGTGATTGGTTTACACACTTATAACCATTACAGCATCTCCATGGTCATGTAATCAAAATTCAGGCAATTGGCAATTGGCATGTATTTATGACAGCTCCACTGTCCTGGGTCATGTGACCTCCCCAATTGATTTCCAACAAGCAAAGTCAATGAAGATTTGCTTAACAACATAAAGGTTGGGCTCAATCATAGTTGTAAGTGGTGGACCACTTGTATATTGTATTTCAGTGTTTCTCAAATCTGGGAGTTGAAGTCCACACATTTTAAAGTTGTCAAGATTGAGAAACTGGAAATGTAAAAAGCAACGTTTAACCATTTTGAAGAAGAGAGATTATAGTCGTGTCACATCTGTGATACTATCAGATGCGTCGACATGATACTCTACATTTATTGTCATCATATGGTACTGATTTTGGTTTTTTTTGTTCATTTAAAGCTGGATGAAGAAGCCTCGTTGTGGAGTTCCTGATCAGATGAGAGGCAACTCCAGATTTAACATTCGTCGAAAGCGATATGCATTAACAGGGCAGAAGTGGCAACACAAATATATCACTTACAGGTATGAAAGCAAAACTGTGACCCTTTAATTTGTAATTTCTTAACACTTTGAAAAATATAATTCTACTGCTTAGTGAAAGACAAGAAATTGGTTCTTGTCTAAAAATATGGATTTGAATGTTTTGAAGAGAAAAAGCTCTTGTACTACAAAGGGTGGCTCAGTGGCTAAGACCTTGAGCTTGTTGATCAGAGCTCAGTGGCTAAGACGCTGAGCTTGTTGATCAGAAATGTCAACAGTTCGGCGGTTTGAATCCCTAGCGCCACATAAAGGAATGAGCTCCCGTTACTTGTCCCAGCTTCTGTCAACCTAGCAGTTTGAAAGTATGTTAAAAAAAATGCAAGTATAAAAATATGAACCACCTTTGGTGGCAAGGTTTTGTCATACCGGCCACATGACCACAGAGACGTCTTTGGAGAGTGTTGGTTCTTCAGCTTTGAAACAAAGATGAGCACCGCTCCCTAGAGTTGGGAATGACTAGCATATATGTGTGAGGGAACCTTTACCTTTACCTTACTACAAAGGTGGAGAATTGGTTTACATATCAAATGTAACTTTGACGTTTTCAAGTTCAAATCAGTTGCTCCCTATGTGTTTGTTTGTTTGATTTCTGTGCTGCCTATCCCGTCTAGTTAAATTGGATTTGACCAGGAAGGAATAAGAAACAAAAACTACTCATTTCAATTTATCAGTAATAACAGTAGGATGATATACATTTTATAATGTACAGGAGAAAAAAACAGTATGTAGCTAGCAACTTTAGGATAGAATGAGAGAAAGTAACTGTATATTATAAAGGAAATGTGAAGAAGTCATTTTTTTGTCTTTTTTTCGCCAGTAAGATTAGGTTTGAAAAGTTGTGAACGGAAGTCTTTTTAGTGAAAAACCCAAGGACAAAATTATCAGCGGGTCCAAATAAAGCCCTGACTTAAACATGCAGCGACTATATCTAATTCCTACTCATAAAGTAGAATGTCTATAGAGATTCTCAGTCATCTAGGTCATGGTTGTTCCAAAGGTGCTTTTCAAAAAACCACTGGACTTTGTTTTTCGTGACATTTTACTTCTTATCCAAGAATAATCTTCAGTGAAAAAGATTCAGTCTTCCAGGAAAAACAAAGTCCAGTCGTCTTTTGAAAAAAACACTTTTGGGTCATTAGGAAGAAATATAATTTGAATCAAAATTGGAAATCTTTTCCAACTTACACAGTTATTGTATATTTTTGGATTCCTGAGATCTTACACAAGATCACCAATGCTTCTCAAGGCTTTATTATTTTCTCACGAAAATTTTGGGACATTTTCAGTGCTGTGAAATTTATATTGTTTTTATTATTTTATTTTATTGGATTCTTTGGGGAGATTTGGGGCATATCATGGGTGCCTCATTGTCACCTTTCCTTTTGGAACATAGCAATAATCACAAATTAGTGATGAGGTCGTGCCTTTTACGGGACTGCTTATAGCTGCTAATTATTCATCCCCCTTCCAGGATTAATGTTAAAAAAAACAGTTCTAACAATGCAGAAAAGGTATAGAAGGGATACGTTTTCTTTTCACATTATAGAAATCTGATCTCTACCAGTATATTTACAAGTTTATTTAAAGGATTTTTGTGGAACAAGGAAATCTATATGGAGAATATCTTTAGGGAATGACAACATAACTTAATAGAAATCAAACTACTGTGAACCAATTTTATTATTTCTGGAAGGCAATGAAATACATTTTATTTAATTTGTGATAAATAGCAAATTAGCTGATAAATAGTACATTAAACTGGGCCTAATAATTCACATTAGGTGATACTTAATCCATAATAGTTCATGACATTAACGTCAATAAGTTGTTCCAAAAAGAAAGTAAAAGCTTCATCACAAGATTTTTATCTATATATCTTACCCATGCATGGACTGTTTCACAAACAATACCTTTCCCTGTTGGGCTCAGTGTACCAGTCTATGTTCAAATCTGTTTTTTAGGTTTGTAAAACTATTCTGTGGGCTGAAGATGGCCAATCATTTTTTCTTTGCTGTCTTGTGACTAGACATTAAGAAGATAGAGAAAGTATCTTTGTGACCCAAGACTTTTCTCTTTAAACAGATAAGACCCAAGGGTCAATACTCTCCCACTCAAAAAAAAAGAAAAAAGAGTTGAGTTCCAAAATAAAACCTGAAAAAAGAAGCAAAACAGAATAATCTGTAAGGAGAAAAAAAGAACACCTACTGGTATACATGGTAAAGCATGAACAAGTAGGAAAGTATGGTGAAGCTATTAGCACAGGGGTCCCTGGTCCATGGACCGGCACCAGTCTACAGCATGCCAGAAACCTGGCCATACAAAAAAGCAAAGGCCCATCGGATGCAGGCAACACACACCCCCTCCAGTCCTCAGAAAAACATCTCTCCACAGAACCAGTCCTGGTGCCCAAAACATGGTGGCTGCTGCATTAGCAGTAAGTTATGCATGAATACAGGAATAAGTTATGTATGAACAAAGGCTGGCCATTAAAAGGGGAAATTAAATAGCATTGAAAATGTTATTTCTACTTAGAATTGGGGAAAAGGGAGTGAAGTTTACTACATGGATGCAGTAACTAAAAAAAAGATCTTCTTGAATGGTAGTTTTATTTTAATGTCTACAAATATATAGGTTAATAGTGGAGTTAGCAGTTGATGATTCAAATGATAATTAAAGACGATCTTTCTCTGCAGAGCTTTGTGTTTTGAATACTGAGATATTATGATTAACTGAACACCGTTATAAACATCCCAATACTGACAATCTAACAGGCAGAGATGGGATGCTGCCGGTTTGGACCGGTTCAGGCGAACCGGTAGTTCCGACCCTGGTGCTATCCCATCCTATATAATCACTATTTTTACCATGCAGCGCACATTTGTGGAAGGCGCTTGCATGCTCATATTTTTGGTTCTGGGTGAGCCGGTTGTTACAGTATGTGATGCCTACCTCAGCTAATAAGAGTATCATTTCCCATTGTAGATATTTGTAGATGGATTCATTTAAATATATATTTGCTTACCCACTTCCAGTTTTTAGTGTTGAACTGAAAAGAAGGTCTACATAACTAACTATACATTCATAAATAGGGGTGCATGTATATACATCCTCAGGTCCATATACTTTTTACTTTTGAGTGAGAAAGGACTTCAACGCAAAGGCTATTTATCTATTTATGGAACTACCACAATTCCTGAAAACAAGTTGTTACCTTATCTTTATAAGGTTACTGGTATCCCAACAAGAAATTTCAGTCTTTTAGGAACAAAATGAACATGTTAATCTCTTGATATCCTTCAGATACCTTCGCTAACCTTTCCTATTTATCGTTCTAACCTGTTTAGTAGTCAGTCATCTTAATGGCCTTAGTATCATCCAAGGAACAATAAATTAATTAATGGCAGCTTAGAAAATATTTCGCTTTTTTTTACCCCTGTGATCTAATTTCATATACATTTTAAGCCAAGGCATTACAAATAGTGCTTGCTAATAAATAAATGAGTTCTTGGAAAAATCTTCAATTTTAATTTCTAAATTTACCTTTAAATATTTATTTATTATTTATTTATTTACTAAATTTATGTCATGCCCATCTCATCAAATGAGTTTGTCAGGAATAATATATAATTTTTTGCTTATGTATTTTTTGCTAATAATAGAATAATTTGATAATATACTGTAATTATATACTTAATATATAAATATATAAATATATAAATATATATTATGTCTGAAATAGTTGGCCTATTTCTGACCAATTATTTTCAGCAATCACCAATTACTGTAAGCAATTACACCACTAAGATAGACATTCAGTAAAAAAAAAAGTGCCTTCAAATTCATGTGTTATGCTAATATTTTACTACCAGGTATTTTAAGTAATATATTATTTTCTGTCTTACAAGTTTCTTATTTGTACTGGCTTCTGCTTCAGAAACATTTCCATTATTATTTTGATATTTTTATTCCCTGAATGAATTTGTTCCCAGTATCACTTGCCATCTGTGAAATCCATTTTCATGTCAGTTGCCTCTTTTTGAGATAAGCTGTTAGAGGCCTCTCCATTTGTTTTAGACCTTTGTGTTATCAGCAGATCTATACTATTCTGCCAGATAATAAATCAATATGATTAATTGTACAGTATATCAGTTTGCAAGGTAGTCTCTAGGTTATACATGATAGTATGGTATAAGTAGTATAGAATACATGATCATGTTGGTCTTTAGTTGAGCTGATCAGATGCTGGGTAAATGAATAAAAATTAATTGCTGCTATAAAAAGGCATAAATAATGTGGATGCTAATAACTATTCTTATCTAATCTACTCTTCCATATCATATGGTACGTTTTATGAATAATATATTATTATTCAATATGTATGGCTCCTCTAGTAACAAATATGGCATATAGAAGATTGCAACTTGAAATAAGTGGAATAAATGTCAAAGATCATTCATTTGTTCATGAAAGAAATGAGAAACACCCCCCCCACCCCCCAAAAAAACATCCAAATACACTGTGTAATGATAGTAAGATAAATGAGTAAAAAAAAAAGTTGGGGGAACTTTAAAGCATAATACTTTTGCTAACCAGTTTTTAAGATGTAATGTAGAAGGAAATTTAATTCAATTTAAAAATATTATAAAATGATCCATGTTGATTTATGATTCAGTATGACTATCCAAGGAGAGATGCGGTGGCTCAGTGGCTAAGATGCTGAGCTTGTCAATCAGAAAGGTCAGCAGTTCGGCAGTTCGAATCCCTAGTGCCACATAACAGAATGAGCTCCCGTTACTTGTCCCAGCTTCTGCCAACCCAGCAGTTTGAAAGCACGTAAAAATGCAAGTAGAAAAATAGGAACCACCTTTGGTGGGAAGGTAATAGTGTTCCTTCCCACCTATTTAGTCATGCCAGCCACATGACGACGGAGACGTCTTCGGACAGTGCTTGCTCTTCGGCTTTGAAACGGAGATGAGCACCACCCCCTAGAGTCAAGAATGACTAGCACATAAGTGCGAGGTGAACCTTTACCTTTACCTTATGAATATCCAAGGTCCTAATGTATGTAGGCTATTAAGCTTTGGCCATAGCTTTTGGATATGTCAATTTCTTCAATATTAACATTCTTATGGATTAAGAACATAAGAATATACATAATGTATACATAAGTAAGTGAGATAGTATTGTGCTGGGAAAGGCAGGATATGGATGGATTGCCACATACCAGATATGGTTCTATGGATAAAGGTTTTTCAGTGGATGTAAGGGGCATGGTTTTGTGTGCTGCCCACATTCCACAGATGGAACTTTGCTTGTTTGTACAGCCAAGTTCCTGGCATGCCATGGACCAGTACTGATCCATGGACCTGGGGTTGGGGAGCCCTGGTATATGTGATTGTTTGGAAATGGTTGGTAAGGCAGACAGTTGTTTATTTCTGTGCTTTATTTTTGTGTGTGGGAGAGATCTAGGGGTGGGTTCCTTCCAGTTCCTTCCAGTTCTAACCTCTTCTATAGAAGAGGTTCCACAAACCTACCGCGCCATTTAGAACTAGTTCCAGCTCCCTCCCCCTGCCCGTCCGCACCATGCTTGTCCCGCCCGCTGCTCACTGATTGGCTGGCTCACCAATTGCCCCACCCGCCTCTAAGAGTTCTATCTAAACCTTAAAGTCTTAAAACTGTCAAGTTTGAACAACCTTGGAGTTTTTTTTTTCTAAAGTGTTAGGGTGCAACGGTCTTGTAACTTGACAGCTTGAAGACTTGCACACTTCAATGCCAGAGTTCCTGAGCCAACATGACTGGAGGAGGAATTCTGGGAATTGAAGTCCACAAGTCTTAAAGCTGTCAAGTTTGAACACCCCTGGGTTTTTTTTTCTAAAGGGTTAGGGATGCAAAGGTCTTGTAACTTGACAGCTTTAAGACTTGCGTGCTTCAAATGCCAGAGTTTCTGAGCCCACATTTTGGTTGCTAAGCAAGAGCGTTGTTAAGTGAGTTTCACCACATTTTACAAGTTGACCACTCCCACCCAGTCACATGACTGCCAAGCCACTCCCACCCGGTCACATGGTAGGCAAGCCACTCCTACAAAGCAGGCCACACCTACAGAAGAGGTTCTAAAAAAAATTGAAACCCACCACTGGAGAGATCATATATAGTCAGTAACTCATATCAATAATGAATAGCTTTATGGAATGTTACTTACTGTTTGTACAACCTGTGTAATAACAAAATGTGTCTGCCCTGATGGAAATCTTATTGTATCCTAGAAATGGCTATAAAAGGTTCAAGTGCATAAAGCTCTTAGCAAATTGAAAATGGTGCTTGTTGTCACAAGCTCCTATTTCTTCCAACAGATTAAATAGATGACTGAGGATGTCCATGAACAGCTCCATTTCAGACAAAAGGGCATCACAGACAGACAGGGGCTACTTAACAATTTACCTGTTTATTGAAACTGAGCATTTCACCAATTCAGCTTTCCTTCAACCTGTCATCAACAAGGAAGACTCATCCATCATACAAAATTGTATATATGCTTGAATTTGTTCTGTTACATTATTATTGTTAGAGTTCATCTATCAAAATGTCATGTCCCGTTCCCCTTTTCTGAATATAAAATGTCTTTTCAAGGATATAGTTTTAAGTTTTTAAATTAAATTTATATATAGAAGGATCACCAAGCGTATTTTTGGGAATCCTTTCTTTCTGTCAGTTTAACTTTATTAATACTGCTATCTTCCTAACTGGTATTTACATATAAGTGCTTTTCAGCTACTCAGTAAGTAACTTGGTTCTTAATTTTAGAACAATCAATTATTATGGTTGGTGACACAATCAGTCAGATATTTAGATTGGGATTTGAAGTTTTTATCCACTTGTTGAAACTTGGTTAGGCAGATGTTATTGTTTGATGATGATGTAGGGATCATCACACGATGCTGTGTGTTCCATCTGTCTTTCACAATTGACTGATGGTGATTTTGTCAATGCCAATGTGTTCAGGTTCTTCTCCAGTTGTTTTTGTATTGCATCCAAGTCCCAAAAGTGCTTTTTCAAGACACAAGTGAACTTTCTTGTTTTTCTTTGAAGATGTTTTGCTTTTATCCAAGAACCTTCTTCACCTCTGACTGGATGGTAGGATTTATACTCTTTGCAGATAGCTGATCATTTGCATTCTTTTAGAGAGTCATTGAGGCCTCCTGGAGATTTATCTGTGTCATCAGACTCACCTGAGTAATGCAAATGGGTGTGGAGCAGTGGTGCGTTCTGGATGGTATGGCCCAGTATGGCCATACTGGTAGTAGCCGGGAGCAGCAGCCACCGTACTGGTACAGTGGCTTGTTTGGTCCACCCACGTTCCATAGCTGTTTTTGAAGCAACCAGGCCAATTACGCATGTGCGCACAGCGTGCCGCACCTGCGTGACCTCCGCTGAGCAGCTAGGTGTTGCAGGGTGGTGGAGTGCACATGTGTGTGCAATGCACATGCCCGACTAGGATGCAGCATACCGCATCAGATACCGGTTGCGATGGAGTCTAGAACCCAACACTGGTGTGGAGCCTTCTTGGAACTGCTGAAAGGAGTATGTTGTAAATAACTCTCTTTGCTGAGAGAGGGCTGTTCAGTTTTGACATAGATGGCTTCTTTGACTTCTCTTTGAAAATAGTGCTCCTCTCTGTACAAAATGTGGTCTTTGCTGTCCTCAAAAGAGTGGCCTTTGTCTTTTAAATGCAGATGGACTGCTGAATCTTGTCCTGATGGGTTTGTTCTCCTATTGTTCAACTATGACTTGGATGACTGAGAATCTCCATAGACATTTTGCACCTAAGACACCTACCACTATTGGTACTATCTTTGCTTTCTTTTGCCACAGTTGTTCTATTTCTATTTTCAGGTCTTTGTATTTTGTTATCTTCTCTAGTTCTTTTTTTCTTTTTCTTTTGCTGTATTCTTATTGTGGTTTGTTGCACAGTCACCAAACTGGATTTGGCAGTTTTATCCACTTATCAAGTCCTTCCTAAGGAACTGGGTTATTATCGTTTATTAAATTTATTAAATGCTGCCTGACTCCCAATGACTCCCAGTTAACAATTATTAGCTTTTTTAAAATAAAATAAAAAAAAACCTAGAATAATACAAAATGCAATAACAACACAAGATAAAAGAACAACATTAATAAAGAAAACTGGGGGACAAAAAAAAAAGGATGTCAGTTGTCTTCGCTAAAGGCCTGAACAAAAATCCAGGTCTTTGGGACCCTTCCAAAAGTCAGTATAGACAGTAAAGAGTCATTTGAATTCATGTCATGGCCTTTAGATTAGATAGTTGTGTGTGGAAATGGGTGGGTAAAGAAATTAGACACCAGGTTAGAAATCAGAAGTCTGTGAGGTCTAGTTCCACCTAAGCCATGAATGGTGATTGGGTGACTTTGAGCCAGTCTCTCTCTCTCTCTCTCCCTCTCTCTCTCTCTCTCTCTCCCTCTCTCTCTCCCTCTCTCCCTCTCTCCCTCCCTCCCTCCCTCCCTCCCTCTCTCTCTCTCTTTCTCTCTCTCTCAATAAACAGCATCAAGCTTGGGTGGTAAGCCAGTTGGTAAATTCCTATTCCTAAATGGATCAACACTAAGTTGATCTGAAAAAAGCAGACCCATCATACGTCTGGTAGCCCAATACTATTAACACTGATTGGCAGTAATTTTTCAAGATTACAGGGAAGAGTTAGTCTTTGCCTAGACAGCTATTCATTGAAGCAAAGTTTCCAAATAACCCTAATGTCTTAAATCTCGTTGGTTGGTTTTCTGAAGAAAGCCCATATTACCTCATTACTGAAAGACTGACTTACTTTTAGCTCAATTTCACTTCTGAAAACTGCACTGAATGTTCCCATTACTTTTTCAAAAGAATCAGCTCCCAATTAGCTGTCATGTAGCAACATATTTTAATCTCTGTTACTGATATAATCTCTGACCTTTCATGGAGAACATCAGTGGGTTTAAGTGCTTCAGTAGCAAGAGAGGCTGTTGTGAACGGATACCTGAAATATGGCTAATTTAAAATAAGAAATATAAATATAAGAGGTCTAGCTTTAGGAAATATGTGATGCCATTAATCAAGTATATATTTATAATGTTTCTAAATGAATCATCAAAAGTTTTTGTTCATGAACATTTTCCAATCAGACAAAATAGATCTCATTCAGAGGAAAGTCAAATGTTATAGAGAATTGTATTGAGACTTTTTTAAAAAAAATATAGAATTAGTTACATATTTATTTGTCACATCTTTATAAAGTATATTAGCTGACTATTCATCTTGGCCATGGGAATAAACTTGATTTAATGTCTTCTCTATATCTTTGGGTAATGGTCTATATTGACATTGTCCACAAGTGGCAATGGTTTGGGACATGGCTGTGCCAAAATTCAGCTTCAGGCACCATTTATAATGTGTACCTTTACAAAATGGAAAAAATAAAACTTGTGGATCGTTTTTTCCCCTGGCTTGTTTTTTTCTTGCTATACAGACCTCTTTCCTCAACAGCTTTTCCTCCCTTCGGGACTTTTGGACTTAAGCTTCACTTAACCAGGTCCACCCTAGATAATACTGATTTACATGCTGGATTGTACAGTTTCCACATCTAAAGCACACCAAATTAAGGAGGACTGACTTATACAATGACTTTTGGAGTTACTAATAATGTAACGAATTGACCAAAATGATATTTAAATACAAATCAAATTGCCAGTGTAGTAATAAATGTAATTGACCTCAGTGTCACCAATGTGTAGTAATGAACATTAATAAACAATTCCTTTATGGAGTTGTTATATTGTTACATATGAACTACTTTCAATATGTGAAATCACTGTACTGGATATAGTTTCAAGAATTGTCATTCGGTCCCCATTGCATCAGAAGGGTTGATACAAAGTACAGTTAAGAGTAAGGTGTGTGGCACTATTGATAAGGTGACACATGTTTACTTGTTGTTTGATTTTCTTTTGGTGCAGCATAAAGAATGTCACTCCAAAAGTAGGAGATGCTGAAACCCGTAAAGCTATTCGCCGTGCCTTCGATGTGTGGCAGAATGTAACCCCTCTGACATTTGAGGAAGTTCCTTATGTAGAACTGGAGAATGGCAAGAAAGACGTGGATATTACTATAATTTTTGCATCAGGTTTTCATGGAGACAGTTCTCCATTCGATGGGGAAGGAGGATTTTTGGCTCATGCTTATTTTCCTGGGCCAGGAATTGGAGGTGATACTCATTTTGACTCAGATGAGCCATGGACTTTGGGAAATCCCAATCATGACGGTAAGAGCAATTCTACTTAAATATAATTAATAGATGGATGTGTCCATATTACTTTTAACTTGAAAGCAACTTTTTTTTTTAAAAAAAGGTAATAGTTCATACATTTAGGGGTGAGTGTTGTATATGATAGTGTGGTATAAACTGTGGAAAACAACAGGAATTTATACCTCTGCAATTTGGTATTTGGACACTGTATGTTACTTCTATTGATCTATGATCATGGATGTCAAAACGTGTGGGGATACCATGCTATCCTTGGGTCATGGGATACATAAATCATTTAAAGTTGGATGCCTTGGACATAAAGAATTTTGACAGTTACCTACAAAGCGAGTATTGAAAGGTCCATGTGCATCCTTTTGGGAAACATATTTGATAATAATTGGATCATTACTGGGAAAGCTCAAATTTAATTTTGGTTCTACAACTTACAACCTGATGAAAAGAATTCTTTTCTTTATCATAATAGATGCAGACTCTTTTGTGTACTTTCTTAATATCCTTTTGTAAGGGGCATTGTAAGGCCCAGTGCCCTATCCCAATATAATTACATGGGAAGTATAATTCAGGAATAGCTATTAAAAATTAATTATCTTCCAGCATTAAACTTTTTGGTGAAGTTAAATGCTGACATACACAAGAACAGATTCCCTTCCATGTCTGTATTCATTCATCTACAACCTATACTACTTACAATAATATACTAGATTACTCTAAGATTACAATCTAGTGTAATAGAGAAATAAGGACATCAAACTATTCTTTAATTATACTATGTCCAAGCAACCACTGGCTTATTTTACATGTATATATTTGTTTTGGATTCTTAGTGAGAAAACAAGAAAGTTAAACAAATAAAAGAATGTAAATCAGTGGTAGATTCCAGATTCCGTTCCAACCGGTACTGTTGGAACAGCCCCGACGTCACCCACCTGCATGTGTGTGGCGTGCACATGCATTGTAGCTGGAAATGATGCTTCCGCAAGCCTCCATGATGCTCCAGCTGCTCAGCAGAGTGTAATGCAGGCGCTGTACGTGCCATGCACATGGGCGTAAGCACCAACAGCTTAAAAACACAGTAAGGCATGCGGGAAGGTGGGTCCTCCGTAGCACTGTACGGAACGGTACCCGGTACCGCCTGCAACCCACCACTGATGTAAATATTGTCCTATATTGACAATATTGTTCTATATTTTCCCAATTTTTTCATAGCAATTACCACTATCAAAAGCAATTTATTACAAGAAATCAAAATAATGTTTGCACTTAATATAAATGCATTTAAGAACATTTCAATGTAGTAATTGAATAGTAAATGAATAGTATAAATGTAAGATGTAGATGTCAATTAATTTGAATGGCTTCCTACATCAAGTCTGGATTCAAAAGTAGCAGTAAATGATACATTTAAAACAATACATTTAATGGTAATTAAGGCTGAATAATGATTTGAGCTCATTAGGGAAAGCTTTGTAATGACAGGAAAAGAAGGTACTAATTCTGAACGGAACTCAAGTGGCCTTTCAACTACAGCAACAAGACTTTAAAAAGGGATTAAGAATAAATTAAGGTGTATTGATTGGTTTGGGCCTCCTTTTAATTTTTTATTTTTCCTAGGGATCTAATACTTGAAGATTCAGCTTTGTTTGAATGATGTTTACATGTAAATGTCTGTAACAAGGATTTAATCTAATATTATCTATGATGTGTCGAGCATGGCAATATGTCTAAATAGTCCAATTTTTTTTGCAGTGCAGTAGGCTCAATAAGACAGCAGTTTATTGATCTTAACTATCACAGGAACTAATAGCAACTTTGCTTACATCAAATGGAATCCTACCTTCTTGACAGCAAAATGAACTCTGCTGCTTGTGGTTTTCTTTGAGCTATAAATCTCAGCTCTGTATCACAGGAAGAATTAAATAATCTAAGAACCTCTGTAGGATGAAGATTATATGGGTAGAATTTTTATTAAAGACCTAAATGAGGAAATAGATAGAATTTACACTGTAGCACCTTTATTTTGATCTGCTAAATTAAAGATCAACTTTATCAATTGTATGTATTTAACCACCCATACTTAATTATGGAGAGTCATGTTCCAGAACCAAAGAACCTGGGTTATAAATTAAATATGCAAAGTGAACTTGTGTATTTAAGGGGAAAAAAGTAAATGGTGTCCTTATGGCCAACCAAAAGCTATAACTATAATTTTAACAAGGCAGCTATTGCTTGCCAAACCAGATTTACCGCAGCTTAATAACATTGAGCTGCCTCAGACTGAATCATCTCATATTGGAATGTAAGTTAATGTAATAATGGAAAGATTTGTGTTATTTGCACTGTCATAAATGATTAGATATTTGTAAACTTTAAGAATATAATTACATATTCCTCATATATATATAGCAATGCCACAGTATTCTGGGATAAAATTAATACTTTGCTAATATAATATTATAAACTGTCAGTATTCTTTCCTTAAGCATTTTTTTCTTGTAGAACAGGTTTCTGGATCAGGTATATTGATATGGTTACATATATCAGTATTTTTTTAAAAAAATACACATATTTTTCATTCTGTTAGTTAATTTAACATACATTAAATAATAGAGTGAATATCTGAGACATTTCTGAATTATCAGTTTGTGGCAAAATTACTCTTCATAATCTTTTCTATGCTAGTATTTGGAATTTTATACAGGGATGCCTGGTAAATAAAGGAAAATTGACATGCAGGTTATAAGACCAGTAAGACCAGTTTTCTTGTATAAATTTACATGATTATTTTATTTTTTAAAAATGAATATTTTAATTTAAAGCAATATAACTATTAGGTTCAAAATTAGTTTAAATTGCTGCATTATCAGGTAGCATTTAGACATAGGATTTATTTTGAAAAAATGCAGAAAAACATGCTAACAGTGTAAAAATTCAGGATGAGTTGATATATCATCATGTAGTGCTATCATCAGATAGCAATATTAAGAATTAGCTTTGTTCCATTCCCCCCTTCGACCTTTTTTCAGGTTCTGAATTTTTTACCATTCTGATCATATACATAAAATATAGCTACCTATGAGCACCCAAAATCAGAAGGGATCTGGAACATCTTTCCAATAATAAAATAACAAATTTAATAAAAATGATTATTCAGTCAATAATGAAACAGACTTATCCAAATGTAGACTTTGCCCCTACATTTCCACCAATAGTATCATTACCTGGATCAACTAAGTCCTGCTAGCATTTCAGAAATGCTTGGAGGCCTTATAAGTTCTCCCAGGTAGGGAGAAGTTGAATGAATTTGTCCATTCGATTTTATGTTTGCATGGTTTCAGCTATGTAGGGTGTCCTAGCTGAAACCATAGTTATTATGTCCCTATGTTGTTGTTGTTAGCACAGTGATTAGAATGCAGTACTGCAGGCCAACTCTGCTCACAATCTGGAATTCAATCCTGAAAGACTCAAGGTTGACACAATCTTCCACCCTTCTGAGGTCGGTAAAGTGTGGAGGCAATTGTTGAAGGTAATATGCTGACATTGTAAACCACCTAGAGAATGGTGTAAACTACGATGGGGCCAGTGACGTGCGGTGAGCTTCATGGCTGGTGAGGCAAGTGCGAAAGCCCCACTGAAGCCCCGGCACAGCTTTAAGATTTGTGGACTTCAACTCCCAGAATTCCTCCTCCAGTCATGTTGCAATGACATCATCTGCATGGATCTGCTCCACTTCGTCTTATTCACGGTGTGTGTGTGTGTGTGCCACTGAAGATGCTGACGAGCCCCTGCCGCCACCAGAATAACTGCTGCTGCCTCCTCCTCCTCCAACAGCACCACCACATTTGCTGCCCGGCGCTGCGGCCTTTTTTTCTGCTCCCGCTCCCTCCCATGGACTCATGGCTCCTCAAAAGCACAGCGGAAGAGGAGGGGGCAGGGGTAATGCGGAGCCCAGATCAGGTGCTACAAGTGAAGGGGGAGACGCCGCTGCCATGGGACCTTTGCCGGCTTCACCTCAGCCGCAGCGTCGGGCAGCAAATCCAGCAGTTCTGTTGGAGGAGGAGGAGGAGGTGGCAGCAGATATTCCGGTGGCAGTGAGGGCTTTGGGGCTTCACTTCAGCCGCAGTGCCGGGCGCAAGCAGCTAAGACTGGCCACCCACAAAGGACCTCCCTGGGCTTGCTTTGCTGAACACGGGGCGACTGAAGCTAGTTTGAGCGGGCACAGCCAGCGCAAATTACTGTCAGTCACCTGGCACTCATCAAAACAAATCTGGGGAGGTCTTTGCGGGCGGCCAGTCTTAGCCGCCTGCAAAGGACTTCCCCGTGCTTGCTTTGCTGAACACGGGGCGACTGATGGTAATGAGCGGCGCATCTGGTGCCTAGGAGGTCCTAGGAGACCTGCTGTGCCGCGTAAGCTCCTGTTGCCGTCCCCGCACCCGTGCTAAGTAGATTTTCTGAGGCCCCTCAGCTTCTGGAGCCTGTGACTGCCCCTCGTCCCCCAGGCTGGCTCATCCGCCCAAGCAGCCTCGCTTTGCCGCCCGCCCATCACCTCCAGTCCTCCCTCGCCCTCTCCGCCCGCCAGGATGGAGCACATCAAGCATGTCCCGCTGAATGGCCGGCCCGGAAGGCATGCACTTTAAAGTGCATGCCGTCTCGGCCCGCCATAGAGTGAAACATGTCCTGGTTTGTGGCCAGGAGGCACACTGGCACTTTAAAGTGCATGCTGCTGCCCCGGCTATACAGCGGGGCGGCGGCATGCACTTTAAAGTGCCAGCGTGCCTCCCATCCACAAACCAGGAAATGTTTCGGTCTATGGCGTGCAGAAAAATGAAAAATAAAAATAAATGTACCAGCCCGCGCGCCAGCAGAGGCGGGTTTAAAAAAAAAAAGCACGCACACACACATAATAAAAACAAATTACAATTACTTATATTACATATAATTTTGAATTCCTCTCCCCTGCCCCCTCCCTCTGACCCACATACCTTCCAGCTGCATCAAAAATGCAAGATTTGGTCTAGCTAGGGCCAGACAGGCTAGGATAGTTGCTGCTAGAGTCACCACGTGGATGACTCTGCTTAAATGTTTTTTAAAAGCTTCTAAACAAAGTGCCCTCTGCAGGAGGAGGTGAGAGAATCACATGCCTCATTTGCATAAGGAATTTTTCGCTTTTTAACCCTTGCTTAACTCTTAAAAGGCAAAAAATACCTTATGCAAAGGAGGCCCATAGTTCTCTCGCCTCCCCCTACAGTTAGCACTAAGCAGACTCGGAGTCACTGTGACTTGGAGTCTGGCAGCAACTACCTTGGCCTTTTTAATTATTTTAAAAATTCTTTCCTTTTCCTCATGAGACTGGTGAGGCCCTGCCTCCCCTGCCTCCCATGACTGCACATCCCTGGATGGGGCAGTGTATAAATTTAAGTTCTATTGCTACATACAACATCATGAAACTATAACTGACTTCTTTAGGTTCGTTAGGTACCTTCATTCACATCAAACTCTTCCCAAGATGTTGAGTAAGATGTTGTCATGTATATGTGCAGAATCATGCAGTGTGGGCTTTTGCAATTGACAAAAATAAATTTATCAAAGTTCAGATTTTTGAATTGTCATCCAAGATTTTTTGGTATGGTACCCAGTGTGCGGATAACTACCGGGGCCAGTTTATGCCATAATCTTTCAACTTTGATTTTCAGATTTTGATACTTTTTAACACTAAAAGAGAGAGTGAAACAAAGTGCATTAAGTGAATTAAAAGCATGAATCATTCTTTGGATTTAGACTTCAAGTTTTTCCTTCCCCCTCCCTCCTCCCAACTTTTTTCTTTTCAGGTGTATAAATTGTGGTTATTATGTGATGAAGTACCGCTGAATGTCAGCCATGCGAAATATCTGATGAAACAGACCACAAGTTCAGTGTCAATGTGTTAAGAAGCTAAATTGAACTCAGAGTGTCAAGAGAATTAGTTATCTGAGTGGTTGTTTTTTTCCCCCTTTTGTTCTTCTGGTATACAGGAGGCTGGGAAAATACAATTGCTTGATTATTTAGCAAAATGCAAATCACCTAATCCCCTTGACTCATTTTCTGCACTATATTCCTCTGCTAATGAAGACAATTTGAATTTTCAGTTTCTCAAAACAGGTGAACAATTTCTTGGAGTACTCACTAAAACCTTAATATGGTCTTCTTTCTGTTTCCATAAATCTTGTTCAGAGTTAATGTTTTTTAAATCATTCATATTAATTCCCAAACCACATGGGCAATAAAGTTTTTTTCAAAGAAACAAGCCTTGACTTAACTGAAAGAAACTGGGAGATAGCATTTCATTATTTCTGCTGTTTCTAAGTTCCCTTTAGAGTTTAGGTCCCTCATTGTAAATAACAGCTTAACAAATGAATTATACAATATCAACAATCTGATTAAAGTACTCAAAGACATGTAGTAACTTCACATCAGCTTGTCACAGAACATGAATATTACATGTTCATTTACAAACACAAACACATTAGGCCCATAATGGCCTAATGACCTATGGCACGCATGCCGGAAATGGCATGCAGAGCCATCTCTCTCCTCAGTTGACCTTCATCCACTCTCACTTTCTTTTGGGCTGTACAAAGGATGTGGCTTCAAGTATTTGGGGAATGGCCACTCTCTTGACTTTTGACCTCAGATGCTTCTAGAAATAATATGCAGATGAACTGCCAGCCCCACTTGATAGTCATTTAGAAGAGGTTTTTTTAGCAGTTGGGTCCTTCCTTCCTTCCTTCCTTCCTTCCTTCCTTCCTTCCTTCCTTCCTCCCTCCCTCCCTCCCTCCCTCCTTCCCTTCCCCTTTTCTGACCACTTATTAGTGACAGAAGAATGGCAGTCTGGAAGGTAGGCACTTTAAGTATTCTTCAGTTTACAACTTGACATCAGTGCATAACCCAGGCAAATTGTATTTCACAATTTGTATTTTACAGGAATGTTAGCATCTAAATTTTTATAGTCAACAAGAGTCAACGTGTTTAAGATTTCTTGACAACATTAACTAGCTATCAAGCTTCTTTTAAAAGTGTGCTTAAAACATGTGGTATTTTATCAGAAATTTAAAGAAATATGCTACTGTGAAGAACTAAGAGACAATCTTTAAAAATGTTAGAGATTGACGCTTTAATTTGTTCTTGTAATTAAAGAATGTAAAAAAGTCAAGTGGGACAAGGAAGCTGGGAAGTGCCAAGAGAGGCATAATATGGCCCATATAATCAGCATGAAAATATTCATTCGGAGATGCTAGTTAAGAATAAACCTTATATTTTAAAGGAGTTTTATGACAGCTGTAAGATTTGTTGCAGTATTTTATTAAAAATTAAAGAATCCCACTGAGAAATTGGCCTGGGAAAGAAATTTTATTTGAAAGTTGGTTAGCTAGCTGGTTTCTCTGTGTGTTAATATTAAAGAACAAGCTTCTAATTTTCTCAACAAATGGCTTATCACTCCTATTTAACATGTTAATAAACACTGTTATGTTGATTCCTATTAAACTTTTGTGATATAATTTTCTACTTTGAATGAATGTATTATTTCTTCATACTGCTTTGCAGGAGGCTATTAGAATGTTTCATTGAATAATTTTGATAAATTGGAAATATTTTCACACTACTAGGAACTACTTTTTTATACTATAGCCAGAATTGCAGTTACAGAACCAGAGTTACTTATTGTATAGCTCTCTTAAGTTTTTGTACTGCTTGTTCTTTCATTCCTTGTATTCATTGTTTGCAATTTATGTTTTAAGGTGGTTTTTGTTCCATTTTTTTCTTTTGTGAAATCATTTTCCCTTTAAATCCGATTTTTTTTAATTTACTATTTTTAATGAATATTTTTGACCTTGATGTATGAATATTTTCAAGCGTAAAGCAAGTGCTAACAATATTTTTCATATATTGCTGTTTTAGAAGTGGCTGCCTGCATATTGTTTTATTTTAACATGTTTACAAATGAAGAGGTAAAATTTCAAAATGAGAAAAAGAATCTTCAGTTAATACTCATTGTTTTGTATCAGATAAAAAGAAGAAATCTAAAATATAATTCATAATACTTTAAATAAAAATATTAACACTGTAAATTACAGAAGAACAATGAAAGAAAAATGCATTATTGATATTTTCTAGAAAAATAATGCTATATTCAAAACCACTACGCTATATTTAAATCTAGTCCATCAAAATGTAATGATCATATAGTTTATCATATCATTATAATGAATTATATGGTAGATAACACTTAGCTTATATATCCCTCCATAGTGCTTTATTTACAAATATGAGCATATTGCTCTCAACAAATAGGGTCCTCATTTTACTGATCTCAGAAGGATAGAAGACTGAGTCAACTTTGAGCCAGTCATAATCGAATTCCTGGCAGTGAATAATGAGTTAGCCTGAAATATTGCATTGTAATCACTGAACAACCACAGCTGTTACTGCAGTAACAGACCTTATCAGTTCCTTATCATAATTGCCAAGCCACGAGCTCCCAGCCGAAAAGCTACAAGTGAAGTTCTGGCAAGCAGTCTCTGTGGCATGAAACACAATGAGCCAAATCTTCAGAAATCCAAACTGCTGTCTCCTATGACCACCACTCCACTTTTCTTCTATTTATTCTCCAGCCAGGGAGGGGCCATTCAGCATCCATGCGTGCCTTGCTTCCCGAGTCAACTCCTTGTCCTCAGTTATTCTCCTCTCCTAACAGCTCTGCACATAAGCACATCCTGAACAGGCCCCAATTCTTCTCCCTCCCACTTATCTCAGTCTCCCAAAGGCAGCTGCCTCTCTGGTGGCTGGGAAATGTTGAACGGCCTTGGCTCTATCTCTGTGTCCAACACACAACATCCATCAGAGCCTTCCCCAGACTCCAGAGCTAGCCCAAGTTCCTCTTCATTGTCCAAATCACTATCTGTGATTCTTTAATTTACTTACCCACAGTAAGTTGGTAGTTGAATTTGATGTCTTAAATGGAACTTTACATCCATAGGATTCAGCATAGCTCTTTCAGCCAGATCCCAGTAGTATGTTCATTTTAGACATGGTAACTCTCTGATTATGTTGTTTTATAGCAATAGCAATAGCAATAGCAGTAGACTTATATACCGCTTCATAGGCCTTTCAGGCCTCTCTAAGCGGTTTACAGAGAGTCAGCATATTGCCCCCAACAATCTGGGTCCTCATTTTACCCACCTCGGAAGGATGGAAGGCTGAGTCAACCCTGAGCCGGTGAGATTTGAACCGCTGACCTGCTGATCTAGCAGTAGCCTGCAGTGCTGCATTTAACCACTGCGCCACCTTGGCCACCTTTATCTCAATATAAGATAAAAGTATTGCTCCTAGATTCTTTACAAAGATGCACATTATCTACTACAAAGCCTTTTTGCTCTGCAAATCACAAAATCTGGATAATCTGGTTTAATGAAGGATTAAATTAGATTGAATGGATCAACAGTAGAGATGCTGAAGATAACTAGGAAATTACAAATCAGGCCATTCTACAACAGATAAAACCTTGTAAATATGCCTGGAAAAGGCAATATCAATACGGCTTATAAAATTTAGGGCATAAAAGGTAATATGCTCTTTCTTCTGGTATTTCACATCTGTAGCTGAAAGAAATGGTTCCTTTAGCAGACAAGTTCTTATAAACTAACCTGAATAATCAAAACATGTCTGGTTGCTTTTAATATGCAGCTCATGTTTATGGCAGAAGCAGATATTATCAAAGTTACTTACCCTGATTTTCATTGCAGAATTTCTTTTTTATTGCCAAGTAGTGACTAATGTGTATTTTTATATGTCTAAAACCTAGCATTTTGTTGGTGGTAAGGGCTAGAGTTCTTTTTATCTTCTGTGTTGCATTAGAACATTTGCATTTTGTGAATAAATGTGCAAATACTAGCTTATCCAGCAGCTTTTTGGAGAAGTTTTTTCCAACCTTCCTCCTTGTGATCATTTACAGAAATATCATTTAATATGGAGTCACCTTTAGTGATTTTCAAGTGTGATAGAAAGACAGTGATTATGTTAAAAATGTTTGAATAAATGGAGCTTGGGCTTAGTCATTTTTCTCATCTGGATGAGCATGTCAGCAACCAAGGGGCTTGGGGACAGGCAATCCTCACCCATTGTTGAATTGCAGAGATCACCTTCTAGTAAATTTCATATGGCTTCCAGTTTATTTGATGCACTGAACCCAAATAATCTTGAAGTCAGACATTAATTTCCTGGGAAGCAAATGTCTCAACAGTGAATAAATCATGTGTGGCATTTATAGCAAGAAAACAAAGTACTTCAAGCCAGAGATGCTTTAAAGCACAAAACGTATGGCATTAGCATCTGATATGGCAGCGATGCAAGTAAGCTGGTGACTTTGGAAGGGATCAACGAAGCAGATTAAACCTTGGAATTTATTGGATCATTGCTGTCCAATCTGTACATTTTCCAAATGTTTGGGTTCAGGCTGTAAAATACCCAACCATCAAGGCCATTTTTAGGAATTCTAGAAATTCAGTCTTCTCTGCCTTTTGGAACACCATCCCTGAGATGGACCAAACTCTAATAGCTTTCAGAAAGCTTTGAAGAGCTGGCTTTTCCCCCAGGCAGTGGCCAGGATTTTAAGGCTCTGGATACCTCAATAGATTGTGAGATCTCTTCTCCATTTCTGCTCATTGCATCCTGTCAATATATTGTTTTTCTGCTTTTTTTTTTTTTTGGTTCATGGAAATGAATGAACTAGTAAATTGGAAGTATGTGGAAAAAATCCAAATACCAAAATAACTGTGGATCTTAATAATTAGTTTGACTACTTTTAACAAAAGGTATGGCAGTAGGTGAACACTTGAAAAACCAAAGAATACTTCAAATAGATCTTTTTGTGTGACATCTGAATAATAGCCCCAATAATCTCTCCCTAAAACACGTCACACAGGCAAGAGATAATCTGTAGAATTGAAAACAGTGCAGATCAGTTTTGAGAATAAAATTTGTTTTGGATGCCAAAGCTAATGTTGTTTTTAATTTATTAATTAAAACATCAGTAATAAACTATGTATAAATATACTTTATCATCTTCGGTTTGTTTGACTTGTAAAGATGCCCAAACTCAGGTGTACCAAAAATGCTAGCACAATGTCCAAGTAAATTAAATTGGTTTTTATTTCATCCTATGAGGAAAAAAACCTCTGAAGATAAGGTAAAGGTTTGAAATATCAATGTTTGAAAAATTGACTTCGGGCAGTTTTGACTCCCGGTGACTGCCTGGATAAATCCCTGTAGTTTCCTTAGTAAGATTTTTGGAAGTGGTTTGCTATTACCTTCTTCCTATAACTACATTGCCAAAATTAGCCAGCTGGCTTTAACGTAAGGCTAGAACTCAGTCTGCTTTTTTTTAAAGTTTAGTGCCTTTAACCACTATACCCGTATATCAAACTGATTGACTTATATAGTGTTGAGAATAGGCTTAGTGGTTCTACTGTCTATTTTTGTCCTATTAAAATATATGGAATAGAAATCAACATAAAGTGGATTAAAATCAGCTTTCTTGACACAAGTTGTTGTGAATATGTGAATATCTCCTTAGAGAAAGTATAACTGGCAATAACAATAGTGCACAGTTATCAGATTTTTAAAAGTTTTGTTTATATATTGTTTTGATTGTTAAACTTATCCAGTGGAAAGATGGAATTCTGTTCTATTTCTGGAATTCTGGAGTCCACATTGGAACCACCTAGCACTAGGGTCTCCTTGGCCAATAGTGCTATAGAAGAAGAATCCATTTCCTCCCATGGTGTTTTTACAAAGGAAGAATCTTCCCAACCTTCTTGTATCTCACAAGAATCCAATAGTTTTCAATAATTATTTTGTTGTTGTTAATTTGAGAAAAATAGGAAGCCATAATGAAAAGTCTACCAACTGCTGTATTACAAGAGCAAATCCTATTTATAGAATAGATATTCAACCATTTTGTGACACTTTTTTGCATACCCTATGAAATAAACTGCCCAGATCTCTTTTTGGTCAGTCAGGCTGGTTTCCATCTGTTCCTTATTTGGCAGTGGTCAAGTCTGCTACCCTGTTGTTTTTCTCTGGCTGAATGAGAACTATCACTCATCTGGCACGGGCACTGATAAAAATGGATTATTTTTGCCTGGAAAGGTCTAGGAAACTTGGAATTATTCAGCAGAAATATTAGGCTTGTGATCAAGGGTTCCAATATTTCTAAATCTGCAGTCGAAATGAGAAGTGCATAAATGTATATCAAAGGAACATATGAAGTAACAGTGCAATATACAGTAAAACAACTTACTATTCAAGATACAAAGGGTACACACCAGAGGTAGTATTCAGCAGGTTCTGCCCAGTTCTGGAGAACTGGTAGTGGACATTTTGAATAGTTTGGAGAACCAGTAAACACCAACTCTGAGTGGCCCCGCCCCCATTTCTGCCTCCCGAGTCCCAGCTGATTGGGAGGGAATGGGGATTTGCAGTAACCTTCCCCTGGAATGGGGAGGGAATGGAGATTTTACAGTATCCTACCCCTGCTATGCACAGCAAGCCATGCCCATAGAACCGGTAGTAAAAAAAAATTGAATCCTACCACTGGTACACACCTAGTAAATTTTATATTTCATACGTATTAAATTGGTATTTATAGAACTATTATTGTTTGAACAAGTGCATTAAAACAATTGAGGTTCATTATGTCTGCTTTCTGTTTACTTCTCTGCTTTAGAAATACATTTATACTTCTATTCCATATTTATAGTAGCTTATTTGTTGGAAAATAGAAAAAACCTCATTAAATGTTTGAAAAATTCTGAATAGCTATATAGAAGTCACCTTTTTGGAATCAGTGTAATTTAGGTTTTTATAATACCTGCATTTCCAGTGCTTTTCTTTTTTTCACAGCTATAAAATGTTTAAAAGGACACATTTAGAGTTCTCTTCTGTTTAAGAATTTTCAACACATCCTGGGGCCTCGCAGAGTAAGATGTACAGTATATAGAGGCCACTCCTGAAATTTTGGAAAACCCAGATTGAAATACACTTAAATTATGGCTTTTATGTAAATTGCTTAAATAAGTGGAGATATAAATATTATAAACAATATTTTTTTCTTTTCCTCCAGGAAATGATTTGTTTCTAGTAGCAGTTCACGAACTGGGACATGCCCTTGGATTAGAACATTCAAACGATCCGACTGCCATTATGGCTCCATTTTACCAATACATGGAAACTGACAATTTCAAACTGCCTAATGATGATTTGCAGGGAATCCAAAAGATATACGGTATGCTCTTTTTTAAAAAAAAAATATATGTATAATGTGAGAAAGGGTTATTTCAGCTGTGTACACTGAGATACCTTTGCATACATGGTCAGTTTCATGGAAAGCTGTCAAACAGCCTGCAGATTGACATGCTTAAAGCTCCTTTTGCTCTTATGATTCCTGCAGTGTTCATGACAATTATTCAGAAACTAGCTGCCATTACTTTAGTATTAGTCCGTTTAATTCAATCTGGTCTAGTCCTGGGATTTTTGTGATACTTTTCCATTCAAGTAATTGATCTGGTCAAATCCTATGTCACTTCCTTGCGGGCCAATCAAGATCAGCTAAGTGCTGCCACATATTTTTTCTTGAAGTTCTAGTGGAAGATACAGTGAACATGCAAAAAAAATGTGTCTTCATTAAGCTTGGAGGCCCACTTGGAGTCCTCTTAGCATTATGCCTTAGGTCTTCTAAACTTAATATTTTTGGCAAGTGCTAGAGACAACTGCATCATGGGCCGAACTTTCAAAGCCTGAAAACTTCTCCAAACTGGTCAGTGGTGATGTTCCCAGCAAGGCAGTTTTAACATACACTGCAAATTGTCAAGCTTTGAAGCATTTCATCAGCATCAGAGAAGGTGGTGATGAGGCCTTTTCCCATAACTCTGTCCTCAGATGGTCTAAGACCACTCAGCTGCTTTGTTGAAGAATTAAATTGAATCATCTCTTGACGTCTGCAAAGTACATCACTAGGCCTCCACAGAATACACTGCTCTGTTGAAGTGAATGTCAATTGCTTTATACAATCCAAACTTGAAATAAGGAAGAATTTCATTACCAGTGCAGCTATTAAAAGTGGAACAAGTTGACTCTGAGTTGTGGGTGCTCCATTCTAAGAAACTTTCAAGTTGGACAATCATCTATTTGGAGCGTTAAGAGAATTTGTGCTTAGAATATTTCTCATTCATTTCTGGCTAAAGAACTCTAAGAATTGAAATCCACACAGCTTAGAGTTGCCAAGGTTGAGAAACACTAGCCTAGATGCTCAATATTCCTTCCAAATCTATGACTCTGTGTTTCTGATGGGCTTATTGTTTATATCCGTTTCTCCAAAAATCTTCCCATTATGTATTGTGCAAATTAAATATGTGTTTTGCTGTTGTTGTTACTGCTTCCTCTGGCATCATCCTCTGATTCATTTTGCATCTCTTTAGTCCATTCATATTAGGAATACAGGAGAGAGAATTTGGTTCTTCTTTGGTTTGGTTTTATTGGTTCAATATCTATTAATTCGCTACTGAACTTTCCTCATTCCCTGCAGTATTTCCGTTTCAACGTTTCTTGTCATCTTATCTCTCATTCTAAAGATTGATTTACTGAAATATGTTCAAAATATTTCTATTCCTTCACTAGATAAACTGATTCCCATCTTGTTTAATGGTGGAAATGCCAGATCATCATTTGTATTGAAAAGCAGTAATTTGTTCTAAGTCATTGCCACAAGATTATGACAATTGTGGTTAAGTCTTTTCTCTGTACAAACATCTATTCCGTATTTTATAGTAGCCTATTTGCTCTAAAATATGAAAATATCACTAAATCTTTGAAAACGTATAGCTGTAGAAATCATATTTTTGGGATCAGTGTATTTGATTTTAAAAAAACCCTTTACCTTTTGGATTTTGCCCAAAGAATTCTAAATGTCCTAAATATTTCATAAAAAATTGTTTTAAACAATTTAAGTTTAAACAGTTTACAGCAAAGGGAGCATTGTAGTTCAAGTGGAGATTCTCAATCTTCCAGGTCATGATTGTCCCAAAGATATCCCCCCCCCCCCCCGCAAACAATAAAAAATTTCTTGCCTTTTTTCATTGAAAATACTAGAAGCTAAACATTTTTAAAGACAAAAACCCAAGAAAGTCTAATTGCCTTTTGGTAAAAGTACCTTTGGGAATGTAGTCGAAGCATCCAGATCAACCCAAGACAACTCCTATCCCTTTCTTGTTTGCTCTTTGTCATAACATTTTAATATTTTTGTCTTTTTCCTAACTGCTGACTTTCCTGTCTTTTAAGTTTGTTCAGTTATCTTTATTGAAACAACAGGGTCCCCTGATTCCTACTGCTACTTGTTCCCTTGATTTATTTTCTGTTTGATTGGTCTGGGATCTCGGATATATTTAGACTGGAAACTGCTTAGAGCAGGGAAGTGAATTTTCTTACAGTTGAATAAGATTATTTGTAATTTCTACATATATTAATAAGACTGATGAAATTTGGACTTATGAAATTATAACAGCCGTAATGTATAAGTAGCTCAGTTTTATATTGCATATTAAAGCATATTCTGCTTTTCTGCAGAGATAGTGAGATGATTCTATGTCTCCTGTGTAGGGTTTCTTCATTGGATATGTTTCCCATGAACTCATGGGTTGATCATCTAGACAGAAAAGTCTAGACTTTTTTTTTATTTTCCTTGATACTAAATACCAATTTATAGCGGCTACAAGCTGAATTTTGAAGATTTGTGGATCTTGGAGTTAGATAATATTGCCTGCTACAATTCCCCTAATGTCATGTCGATGATAAAATCCGAAGTTGACTATCACTTAATATTTAGATTAAACAGTTCTCAAATGAACAAATGTTGCATTTTTAATTATAATTTTATCATGCAAAACTGAATTTAATTAATGTCTTTAAAAGACTGCATACGTATATCTTGTACACAAGCAGTGAATTTTATAGGTGCCACCAAATATTATTGACTATTCTCTACATCTAGAATATCAGATATTAAGGAAACACATCCTTTACTTGACATCAAGCTATTTTTTTCCTGATTTGCATGTGCTATGAAGAAAGAGGAAAAACTTTGTTAGATCTGTCCCAAGAAAAAATTCATCTCTCATTCTGTTTTTATATGTATAGTCCAATGTCACTAAGAAGGTCATATCAGAAGCAAGGAAAAGACTAATGTATGACCCTACCAAAACACCTGGTAATTTACAGATAGTTTACCTCCAGCTTATCATTATGACAACATATATTTTTAGCAGCTATTCTGGCAAAGAGCACCCTAAACCATTTAAACCATTGATAATTATAATCTTAAGATAATGTGGCACATTTTTCATGTTTAATTCATTGACTAAAGAATAGAGATGTGCAGCTATTTGGATATGAATCACCTTTTCTACTTTGGACCTGAACAGCTAATTCTATTAAAGAGAAAATGTTCTATTTATCTTGAATAGAACAACATTGTTGCAAGATGCTGCTTGTTTAGATGCACACCTTCTGTTCATATTAACTGTTCTATTTGATATTTTAATTTGTAGGTCAAATACATTTGAAATCCATTTTAATGAACTAAAGCACTTTTAAAAAGCATTTTTAAAAAATTAACTTACAGTTAATT
The DNA here is from genome assembly GCF_009769535.1 of Thamnophis elegans. Classification (NCBI taxonomy): domain Eukaryota; kingdom Metazoa; phylum Chordata; class Lepidosauria; order Squamata; family Natricidae; genus Thamnophis; species Thamnophis elegans. The sequence goes on along the minus strand of NC_045548.1, from coordinate 51,384,080 downwards.
TTTATGACTATATGTTATGTTATATGTTATGTTAAAACAATTAGAATCCATTGCTTTCATTTTTTGATGGTTTAAATTCTATGTGTGTGTATGTAATATACACACACACACACACACACACACACATATATGTTCATTCATGGGTGTAGGTATGCTGGTCTTATTGTATTTGGGTCTTTTCCTATGTAAGATTGAGATTGTCTTGGCAACATTTCAGCAAGGTCTCACTAGCCATCCTCAGGCTGGGTTTTGGGCTTAAAGCATGGTTGGAACTGCTGTCTTTCTATAAATCTTGGTGGGTGAGTGTGGAGTGCTGGTGTTGTTTCAGTAAGTGGAATGATTGGTTGTATGGTTGTATCATGATTGGTAGATTGGTGCTGATTGGTGCTGGCTGTGTGTCCATTGTTGTTTCGTGTTGTAATGGCCTGGGTGGTGGGTGGGGCTCGTTTGTTACAAAACACCAGCCTAAAGATGGCGAGTGAGACCTCACCGAAACATACATACAGAGAGAGAGAGAGACAGACAGACAGACACAGACACAGACACAGACACATATAATTATATATTATACAAAGCCAGCACTCCACACACCCCCAACAAGATTTATTGAAAGACGGCAGCTCCGGCCGCGCTTTAAGCTGACAACACCAGCCTGAAGATGGTGAGTGAGACCTCGCCAAAACGTTGCCAAGACAATCTCAATCTCACACGGGAAAAGACCCGAATACAACAAGACCAGAATATGTACACCTGTGAAAATCTATGAAAACATACATATACATATACATATACACACACACACACACACACACACACACACACACACACACACACACACACACACACACACACACACATATATATATATATATATATATATATATATATATATATATATATATATATATATATATATATATAAACACACACACACAAACACACACATCCAGATATATCGTTCTTCACTGAATATAGTAGAGGTTATAAAGATAATTTAGTTTATTTCAATATAATATGATATGAAATAGCCATAGCTCAGCAATTTATAATCAATCAAAAAAAAAAGTGAAAGAGCCAGTTTGTTGTAATGATTCAGACATTAAGATAGAAATGAGGAAACTATGAGTTCTGGTTCCACCTTTTACACAAATCCAACTGGGTAGCTTTGGGACAGTCACTTTTTTTAACCCAAGAAGGAGGCAATGGCAGACCAATTTTGAAACCCTTTCCAAGAAAACTGCAAGGACTTGTTCAGGCAGTTTCCCCAAAATTTGACATAATTGAATGGTGGGGAAAAAATAGAATAAATTTTAACAGATATACAGTAGCCAAAAATCCAACTGAGAGGAATTTATGCAACCCTAACTAATTAGTTATTTTTTCATAATCTAGTCTTAAAATAACAATTACTATAATATGTGCATTTCTGGTCTGAGATTTTTTTTTATAACCACAGTATATTAACACATCTCTTTGTAACAAAGGAATGTGGATAACTGTTTTATAAAAAAAAGAAACCTTGAAGAAGCTATATGGCTACAACCTTAATAAATTATTCAATGTGATTATTTAAATTTTAAGTGCAGATTGATGCTTTATATATTCCTCTTAATTATTTGGTAATTAGTAAGTAAATACAAAAAAAAAGTTAGGAACACAGTTAACCACCAAAATTGTGAAGATTCAAAATAATTAAAAAGTAATTGTTTTCTGGTATCTTTATTTTTTAACAAATAAATTATCTTAAAAAAAGAAACAAAAAGTAAAATGCAAAAAGTAAAATACAAACTACAAAGAAAAAGAAAAAGTATCTTATATAGTATTTTATACTTATCAACAGCCACGAGTTTACCAATGAAATTCACTAATATAATATGAACAGTACAATATATTATTGAAATATATCACAGAATCTCTGCAGTAACAATATTACTGCACCCTTGTAAAACAATATTACGGCACCCTTTCTTATCCAAAAGAGATAGGTCACAAATTTATGACAACCATTCTTTGACAATAATATAACTTTTACATTTCTTTTTTTTTAAAAAAATATAATTTTTATTAAACATTATTACCTTTAAAAAACAGGAAGACAAATACAGCGACATAAATACAACGACATAAGCAAGACAAATCATACATAACAATATAAAGTAAAACATACAGATACAAATGCCATTTTAAACATACAACCCCCCTCCCCCCCCCACGGTGACAGTCATTCACAGCCCAATTTTTTCTTTCTTTCCTCATTATTAGGTCTCTACGCCACATCTTCTCATTGCAAGATTCAGGGATCTATTACGGTACCTATGTTAACTTTCCCCATTTTAAGTCCCTGCTGTTCTCCTAGTCGCCCACATATACCATAGGTTCCAGCTAAGACAATGTTCTGTTTCTCCTTTGTCCCTCAGCCAACCCGTCATTCTGTCCATTTCTGCACATTCGTAGATCTTTTTAATTATAGCATCTTCCGACGGTATAGTGGTGGATTTCCAAAATTGTGCATAGGTTATTCTTGCGGCCACAATTATATGCAGGCTCAAATGCCATATTGAACTGCTTATGTTATCTGGTTTGATGCTTAGTAACAGGTTCTCAGGTCTCCATTCAGTGTTTGCCCCGGTAACCTCTTTTAACCATTTTTTAATCCTTTTCCAATATTTCGTGGCCTCAGTACAGGACCACCAAATATGGTAGAATGTGCCATCCTTTCTTCCACATTTCCAACACAATGGAGATAACCCAGGAAACATCTTGGCTAACCTCATTGGGGGGAAATGCCACCTATAAACCATCTTGTATATGTTTTCTTTGAATGCAGTAGATGTTGTAAGTTTAATGGTCTTACTCCATAGATCCCACCATTTGCCCATTTCAATTTCATAACCTAGGTTTCTCTCCCATACTATTAGAAGGCTTTTGTCCATCTCTTCATTAGTATCTTGGCAGGTCAAAAATTGGTAGATCTTCGATAACATTTTCTTGTCTCCACCAAACAAGATCTTATCTAGCCCCTGAGGGTTTGGGTAGATCCCGAAACGTGCCTTATCACTTTTAAACCTGTTTCTAACCTGTAAATATTCCCACCATTCCAAATTTCTGCCCTGTTGCTCTAATTCCATTTTTGTTTTCATGTTGCCATCTTCTGTCATGATATCTTTATATGTTATGTTTCTTGTCCAATTAAATAAACTCAGATGCGTTAAGGCCTCTAATGGTGCCAACCAACACGGAACCCTAAGATAATATTTTTCCTCATTTTTTTCCCAGACCCCCATCAAAATCTTCCGAATATAATGTCCCATGAAGTACCTATGGGGGGTGTCTCTTTCTTGCCAGAGGGAGGCATGCCATCCCTGGGGGAGGTCATGTCCCTCTATAGCCAATAGGCATTAATATAATGCTTTTTGCCACCTTCTAAAATAACTCAGTGTTGAGCTCTCTGATCATTTAACTTTCTATTGAAAAATTACGTTCATCACATTCTTATACTATTTCATAAAATCAGTATTATCTTGGTTCCTAAAAACCCAATATTATGCAACTTATGTATATAGAGACGAGGTGGCGCCTGGTTAGAGTGTAGTACTGCAGGCTACTTCAGCTGACTGCTAGCTGCAGTTCGGCAGTTCAACTGTCACCGGCTCAAGGTTGAGTCATTCTTCCATACTTCCAAGGTGGGTAAAATGAGGACTCAGATTGTTGGGGGCAATATGCTAACTCTGAAAACCACTTAGAGGGTGCTGTAAGAACACTATTAAGCGGCATATAACTCTAAGTGCAATTGATATTGCTATTAATCTTATAAGAGTTTTCTTTCTCATTTGAAGGTCCACCTGACAGAATCCCACCACCAACAAGACCCTTGCCGACAGTACCTCCACATCGTTCTGTCCCTCCAGCTGATCCTAGGAAGAATGATAGGGCTAAAGCTCCTCGCCCACCCACAGGGGATAAGCCCTCCTACCCTGGTGTCAAACCCAATATCTGTGATGGAAATTTCAATACTCTAGCCATTCTCCGCCATGAAATGTTTGTTTTCAAGGTAGGCGGCCATTCTTTTTTTAAAAAAAAATATTAGAGCAAGAGAATGCATCTTCACTTTTTCAAAAACCAGCTCTCATTCAGCTTCTGAGATTTCTTGCTCTTTCCAAGTCCAAGGGAGACATCTGAATGGCTTACATGTTTAACAGAGAAAAGGCTGGAATGTGCTATTTTGAGGAATGAATTAATGTCAGCAGGAAGTTGCAATGCTTCAAAAATGTGATGGTAAGTAAATACTGAATGTTATGGAGAGATAAAAAAGGCATAATTCAAGTCATGAATAGAAGCTAATAGGGATGATTTGGTTGGGAATTTAGCCATTTCCACACTCATTGCTATTATTGCGTTTTATGTATAAGGACCCTGTAATTTAACTTTATAATTAGATCAGACACTTTATAAAAGATACTTGACATTGTGTTGTGGTTGCCTTGATACATTCTGAGTGGAGGCCAGTGTTAAAAGAAAAGCTTTGCAGGTGTTTGAAGGCTTTTTGTTATCGATATTTCTGAGTTGTTTTAATTTTTGTTTGTTTGAAGATGCGTCCATATGGCACTTATTTTTATTTTAAATAGATTTCAGTCAATATTCAAAGACAATCAAAGACTGGACCACAATAATAATACAGCACATTTTCTTGAATGATTTCCAAAATGCAACAGGGCCATAATTTTAAATGAATTTTTCAGGATATTTTGATACAAGTTTTCAAAATTAAACAGAGGATATGACATTCTATTAGCTTCCAAACATGTATTTTAATTTTATATTTTCTTGAATTAGCTGTGATTTTTTAAAAATATTATATGAATATTTAAATAAATGTGCTTCTAGGGTCCACAGAGTCTCTTAACTTTTCTTAGAAAATATATTTATAGAAACAACATTTAAGGATTAATAGGATAAGTGTTCTATTTGTTAGTTTGTTACCTAATATATTTTTATGGGGTCCTTCTCATTATATCTGAGGCCTCAGAGCTATACAAAGATCAAGATAATTCAAAAATATCAACCTCTAATGCATAGAATACAACTGATTCAATATGAGATGTTTCTGTGACTTCATAACTGAATTACATTTCCTATAGAAAAGAAAATATATACAAGGGACTTGCATGTAAATTACATCTAAAATACAATGAGCAGATTGATAGATAGTTTAGAATTTTATTGACATTCATCGGGACTCTCAGCAAATGATAAGTTGGATCAAATTGTAGGCAACAAATGATACTGACATTTCTTCAATGTAAAGTTGGGCATTGTGATCCTTCCAAATGCCAATACAAAATGCCAATACAAAAACAGCCCTCATTCCCCAGAGGCCTAGGGCAACAAACCTCAGCAGAAGGAAGACCTGCCTAAAGGCAGAGGGTGCTAAGAATCATCGGGTTAAATCAGGCTGCCTTTGGACATAGGAGCGGTCAACATTTGAACAATGAAACTACACACCTGTATAGGGAACAGTAAATATAAAGATTGCATTTTAATTCCTACTGTATTTTAGAATATAAACTACAGAACATTTAATGAACATATTCTCTAAATTAGTCCATCTAGTCAGTGGTTCTCAACCTGTGGTTCGAGACCCCTTTGGGGGTCGAATGATCCTTTCACAGGGGTCACCTAAGACCATCGGAAAACATATTTTCAATGGTCTTAGGAACTGAGACACCAATTTTATGGTTGGGGGTCACCACAACCCGAGGAACAGTATTAAACGGTTGCGGCATTGGTTGAGAACCACTGATCTAGAGAAACCAAGCTCCATGAATATCAAGCATTTTTGTAGTGTTTCTTTTTTTTAAAAAAAATAATCTTTATTGGTTATACATTTTTTTAATAAGACATACAAATATATCTTTAAACATACAAACCCTCCCCCCTCCCGATGACAGTCATTCACAGCCCAACATTTTTTTCGTCTTCATTGTTTAGTCTCTAACTAGCATCTTCTTGTTACAAAATTCAGGGATCTATTACAATACCACGTTCACTTTTAGTTCCCATTGTTAACAACTGCTATTTAACTTTCCCAGTTTTAAGTCCCTGCTGTTCTCTTTATTGCCCACATATGCCATAGGTTCCAGCTAAGATAATGTTCCGTTTCTCCTTTGTCCCTCAGCCAACCCATCATTCTGTCCATTTCTGCACACTCATAAATCTTTTTAATTATGGCATCGTCCGATGGTATAGTAGTAGATTTCCAAAATTGCGCATAGGTTATTCTTGCAGCCACAATTATATGTAGGCTCAAATGCCATATAGATTTACTCATGTTTTCTGATTTTATGCTTAGTAAAAAAGTCTTGGGTTTCCATTCCATACTTGCCCCGGTAACCTCTTTTAGCCAGTTTTGAATCCTTCTCCAGTATTTTGTGGCCTCAATACAAACCCAGGAAACATTTTGGCTAGCCTCGTTGGGGGAAAGTGCCATCTATAAACCATCTTGTATATATTTTCTTTAAATGCTGTAGATATCGTAAGTTTAATAGTCTTACTCTATAGATCCCACCATTTACCTACTTCAATCTCATAGCCCAAATTTCTCTCCCATGTTATTAGAAGGCTTTTATCTATCTCTTCTTTAGCATATTGACAGGCCAAGAATTGATAGATCTTCGATGACATTTTCTTATCTCCGCCAAGCAAAATCTTATCCAACTCCTGAAGGTTTGGGTAGATCCCAAACCGTTCCTTATTGTTTTTAAACCTATTTCTAATCTGTAAATATTCCCACCATTCCAGATTCCTGCCCTGCTGCTCTAATTCCATCTTTGTTTTCATGTTACCATCTTCTGTCATAATGTCTTTATATATTATGTTTCTTGTCCAATTAAATATACTAGGATGTGTTAAGGCCTCCAATGGTGCCAACCAACATGGAACCCTAAGATAGTACTTTTTCCTCATCTTTTCCCACACTCCCATCAAAATCTTCCGAATATAATGTCCCATGAAGTACCTATGGGGGGTATCTCTTTCTTGCCATAGGGAGGCATTTTTTTTAGTGTTTCTTGATTTGTTGGGCAATTTATTAAATTATATATTTGGAAAAAGCTCTCATTAAAAAGTGTTTTTCCTAGAAGATTCCTCCTCACTGATATCATAAGTCTTCACTTATTCAAGAATCTAAATCTATGAGACTATACTACAATGTAAAGGAAGATTTCATATCCAGAAATAATCAAGACTGTGTATTCTTTCAGTGCTCATCATGAACCAAATACTTCATTTAAATAGGATGACATTTCTGTAATGATTCTGGGAATTCTTTTTTCCTTTGTTCTCATAATGTACTTTTCTCATTCTTTTCCTTTTACTCTTTCATAGAATACTTGGGAGCACTAAGGTAATCTTGGAAGAAAGTTTTAAAGAATGATCTCCTCTGGTTGTCACCCACGTTTTTAAAAAAATCAGAACTAGAGATAACTATTAATTTTCTCCCTTTTGTTACCATTCTTTTGTCAACAACACTTAGACATAACCTTTGAGAACTTTTTACAAATTATCTGACGTTTCTTCCAACATTGTATTGACAGTGTTGTAAAAAAAAAAGCCATTTGAAGTAATATTTCTTATCACCACCAGTAGCCAGAACTATAATCAACATCTTTCAACTTTGAAGAAACACTACTATCATCCTGTGAGTCTCCTTCCTGATGATGTTCTGACGTTGTACCTTTAGGCTTTGTGTGCATTGAGTAGTAGAATTGATGGTCTCTGTCTTATCAGATATCTGAGTTGAAACTACCAGTTTAAGTCTGGTGATTGCAGGAAATAAATGAATTCAGGGAATTGGGAAATTAAAAGATTTTCCTCTCCCTCTGATCAATAGAGGAAAGGTCTCACTTATGAGAGGACTCATGAGCACCAATAAAATTGCCAATTGATTATGCCAATAGAACTTCAGGTTTTTCAGATATGATATATTAATTGGTCATGAGAGATTTGCTACACAAAAATACCTGAATCCAGTCCAATGAAAATAGTCCAGGAAACCAAGCAACTTGGCATTTAATAGCAATAGCAATAGCAATAGCAGTAGACTTATATACCGCTTCATAGGCCTTTCAGGCCTCTCTAAGCGGTTTACAGAGAGTCAGCATATTGCCCCCAACAATCTGGGTCCTCATTTTACCCACCTCGGAAGGATGGAAGGCTGAGTCAACCCTGAGCCGGTGAGATTTGAACCGCTGACCTGCTGATCTAGCAGTAGCCTGCAGTGCTGCATTTAACCACTGCGCCACCTTGGCTCATGATAATTTGAAATAACTGAACATTATTTAACAATACTACTTAGTAGAATGTATAACTTTCCCTGATAACAAATTGAGCAGATTCTAGGTAATTGATTCATGGTTACTTCATTTCATTTCATAGAAAAATGTCCTTTATGTATTCTTTTTCAGACAGAACTATCAGCTTTTGAATAAAGCCTTTGTAATATTATGATTTTATTTTTAATACCCTATGGCCATCCATCTTTGTGAATGAAGTGAAAGGTTAAGAATCTCATTTTCTAACTTGACATTAAGCAGGATATTAAAATTCTCAGCCATTTGTTATGCCATTCATCTTGTAAACAATAGAACATGCTCTAATTTGTTTTATGCCATAGAAATTATTTACTACATCACTTAAATAAATCTTATCTTCAGCCTAAAACTGTGGTTTTAGTTGGAACCATCAGCCATAATTTTGTGTAATGCCTCCCTTTTAGTTATGAAACCAAAGCTGTAACTTTGATACAGACAGTAATCATTCATCTAATCTTAGAAAACTCTATTCATGTCTACTTAAAAGTAAGCCCCACTGAATTTTGGTGGAAATTATTTGTAGGTAACCGAGACAAAAATTACAGATTGCATTGTGTGTAGTGAAGTATAGGATTCTTTCTGATGTTTTATTTATAATTCAATTCCTCTTCAGAAACAAAAACATTCAAAAATAATATGCAATAAATAAAATTATTTTTATAACTTTTTCAGTTTGTCAATTGAATATTAAAATTGTATGTACAGCACTTTGGAATCAGAAACAAAAAAGATTTCAGAGCATACAGAGGTGTAAACAGACCATATTCCTATAATTCCTTAAACCAATCATGTGTTTTCATTGCTAACATACGATCTCAAGAGTAAAAAGTGTTTAGTTTTAGGCATTTTTTTTCAAACTTGGTAAATTTATGATACATGGACTTGTTAGATGGACATGTTAGATGTTGATTTCTGGGAGTTGAAAGCCTCACATCTTAAACTTTCCAAGTTTGAAAAACATTGTTTTTAGGCATCACATTACCACATATTCCTAAGCAATTTTTTGCTTTCAACTCCTTAATCTCACCTTCCTTAATGAATATTATATTTTGTTTTATATTAATTCTAATTTTATGTGCCTAAATAGATAATTTAACAAGGATTTTTCTCCCTTGTAAAAAAAAAAATATTTACTGAATAGTTTGACTACTCAGCTGATACTAAAAGTTGTAAAGAATGTGGGGCTATCAAAATCCCAGCCTAAGGGCCGGATCCATCATGTGCAGGCCATGCCCATGTCCAGTTTAGTGATAGGAGGGAAATCCTGATATGTCATGTGACGCCGCCGTGATGATGTCAGTTTGATAACCCTGCCCTAGAGATATTGCTGGAAATTATTCACAAAGTGAAAAATGCTGGCTATTTAGATTATTTTGATACACAAAGAAAGCAAAACATTGGTGGCATTCTGATGTTTAGCCATCTATCTAAGAAATTCATGGACTCTGAAATAAATTGACTATGAAAAAATAAGAGAACTAAGCAGAGCAATGCATTTCTGCTATCATTTATTTAATGTGTTTAGAATCAACAATGATTTGATTTGTTGGGGAATAAGAGACTATATTACTTAATGCCAGGTTTTTGTTGTTTTTAATCTGTTTAGTTTTACAGCTTTGTTATGTTCTTCATGATGCTTTTATTTTTGATTAGGAGTCATTCAGAGATGGTTATAAGTTGGGTGGCTTAGGGGTGGGTTCCTGCCAGTTCTCACCTCTTCTATAGAAGAGGTTTCACAAATGTACAGTGCTGTTCAGAACCAGTTCCAGCTCTCTCCACCCACCCGTCCACATATCATCAAGATGAAGAGCGAGAGGAGGAATTCTGGGAGTTGAAGTCCACAAGTCTTAAAGCTGTCAGGTTTGAACACTCCTGGGTTTTTTTTCTAAAGGGTTAGGGGTGTAAGGGTCTTGTAACTTGACAGCTTTAAGACTTGCGTGCTTCAAATACCAGAGTTTCTGAGCCAATATTTATTTTGGTTGCTAAGCAAGAGCGTTATTGAATTTCACCACATTTTACAAGTTGGCCACATCCACCCAGTCACATGGCTAGCAAGCCACTCTCATCCTGTCACATGACCAGCAAGCCATTCCTACCCGGTCATATGGCCGGCAAGCCACTCCCACAAATCAGGCCACACCCACAGAAGAGGTTCTAAAAAATTTTGAAACCCACCACTGGTGGTTATATACATGTTTAAACAAATAATCAAATTTAAGCAAGAATGCATACTATATATTATACTACAAGGCATATGATTAAGAGGAAAAAAAGCAATGAGAACAAACAGATGAGAAAATGGAAAGCAATGTCTGGACAAGTGTATAAACTTCAGGCAAGCAAATGGGACCACAAGCAATAACAAACAGCCATTTTGGCTTGGTTCCTGCCTGGTGCTCAACTTAATAGCAACATTGCTTAAGAGCAAAACTTGGCTTTTAGCCTTGGCTCATATCAGCAAACTGAGTTAACCCTGTGCAGTCAATATAAGAGGCTATTGCTGGAGAATTACAGTAGCATCCTACAATAAAGTTGTCTAATGGATAAAGTATCAGTCATCCTCAAAATGAATCTGTATTCAACTTCTGCTAGTGTACATCCATATCTATTGGAGATCAAAGGTTAGCTAGCATTTTATTTGTGATAGCTCTACATTCCAAAGATATACAGATCAAATGCAAAACTCACAACACAAATCTGTTCCATAAACTGATTAAAATTATCCCTTTGGCAGGAGAACCAAGAAAGCATAATTGACAGAAATAATTACAAAAAAATCTCAGCAAGGAATAATTTTAAATTACACTGAGACATCTCTCCATTTTTTTTTTATCAGAAACAAGTGTTATCTTGTATTAACAATACGTACCAAGGGAATAATTGCAAGAACACTTCAAGCACAAGGCTTAATTAACATTTCTTTTTGTTACAAAATGATAGCTTTTCAACTAATTTAGGTAGACATTTTGTGAAACATTTGCAAGTGCTTCTGAAAACACTGTAATCTATGTAAATAGCAATAATATTTAAGAAACTGTTCCTTTGGTTTCTTACTGAGTATATTAGACCTAATCGTAAACATAACAAATTACTTATTAGAAAAATTGTAGCATATCTTCCAGGTGTTCCAAGTAGACCTATAGTTCAGGAAGTCACCCATTCCAGCTCATTATTCCATGGAATTTTTTTTACGGTCACTATCAATAGAGTAGCTACTAGCAGGAAGCTGCTTGTTCTTGTAATATGCGGTCCAAAATGTATATGCTACCTTATCTGCCATTATTTCTAACCTACAATGCTACCTGTGATGTAGAAGGACTCTTACCTTTACTACATTCACAGATTCTGTAATTCCAGTTAATTCTTGCACAAGGTATAAGGAACAGGTCCTTCTTGGTCATCCCCTCAATCACCAAAATGTCTTGGGCTAGTCAGGGCTATTGCAAGATGATTCAAAAGTTTGTGTGCCCATAATATTTGTTCCCTTCTTATCAAGTGGCTTGACTCAGCCACAAGGGAATTACACTCTTTGGACAAATATTCTCTTCAAACATCCTAGATAAAATTGTGGTTCATAGTTGATACTGGATTGAAGAAAACACTTTGAGAAATTTTAGGGAGCATCTTTATTTTGTAGATAACTTTAAACTTTGTTTTGCTTTTAAAGTGAATGATGGTAACAGAGCTTCTTTTGTGTGTGCCATTGCTGCATAGTCTTGGGGAAATTGTGTTGATATCTTGGAGCAATACTGTACATTGGGGAGCCTGAGTTAGAAAATGATAATCACAAATGACAAAACGTCAGGATGGACTTGATTTAGGGGCCTTTCATAAGTCCTAAAGACTAGTTTTGTGACAAACTCTAGAGTCCTGAATGTGTGTAGGGACCCATTTCTTGTTTTGCTAATCATTGTGTGGTATGATATTGGCTGCTCTGTGTTTTAATGTATATATTATTGTAATTATTTTAATTTTGTTTTTTACCCAGAATCATTTGTTTAGATGGGTGGGTCTACAAATTGAATTAAGGAATTGTCAGCTACTGATGTCAAAGTGATAACAAATCCAATCAAATGCCAATAGTTTAAGCCACCATGTGGAAAACAACTGCCAGAGAAATTGTAATCATTCCATTGGTAACATAGTTTGGGAGACCCAATTTTTTATACTGTGTTTAGTCCTGGAATGAAGATTATTGAGTCAGAATAGAATAGAATAGAATAGAATTCTTTATTGGCCAAGTGTGATTGAACACACAAGGATTTTGTCTTTGGTGCATATGCTCTTTGTGTACATAAAAAGACAATATACATTCGTCAAGAATCATAAGGTACAACACTTAATAATATTCATAGGGTACAAATATGCAATCATGAAACAATATCAATATAAATCATAAGGATATAAGCAACAAAGTCATGCTGTAATAAGTGGGAGGATATGGGTGATAGGAACAATGAGAAGACTAATAGTAATAGTAATGCAGCCTGAGTGAATGGTTTGACAGTGGTGAGGGAATTATTTGTTTAGCAGAATGATGGCGTTCAGGAAAAAAAACTATTCTTGGGTCTAGTTGTCTCAGTGTGCAGTGCTCTTTAGCATCAGACAACAAAATGAAGACATGTTCTAGTAGCCTTCCTTCCCTTTTCTTTCATGTTTTAGAGTTTAAACTATTTATTTTGATACCAGAAAATTAGAAGAAAGTGCACATCATAGTTGAATGACTAAAACAAAAGAAGTCTGAATATGGAATAATATCTTTAAATAAATATTAGACAGTTATGCCCATTTGATTATCGACCAGCAAGATTGCAGTTCTGGGAATTGTAAACTCACTTGGACTGCTTTATACCTATCTGCCTTCCCAGATAAGATACCAGGCCAGATGAGCTAATTTTACTTTATTGTAAATCTTCATTAGCAGAATCTTGAAAGCATGGAATTACAAATTCCCCACCATCTCCTTTATTGCCTGAAAATGGGGGTATCCCTTTTTAGCACCGTTCTCCACCCATTAAGCAGTTGCAAGCTATGATTTACTTTATCCTATACACTGTCTCTTCCACCATCTACCAAGGTTATTCCCACATATTGTTACAATACTTTTCAAAATGTCTGTATGAACTATCAGCTTCTTCCCCCTTTGTCTTGCCCTGGTAAATTTCAAGAGGTATATTGTCAGTCCTGCAGGTGGACCAGACTAAGAAAAGTTGTGCCCCGAGGAATTACTTTTTCTATATCCAGAATCAGCACCTTGAAGCCCTTGGCTTACTTTTCATGCTTGATTTCAAAATCCCTCTGCAACTAATCAGTTTGGAATCCTTGTAATAAATATATCTATAACTTCCCTGGCAATCTGCTGCTTGGGAGAAAGGAAAGCTTCAAACTCTATCCATTTGTTCCAGTCCTTCCAGTCATTAACATTTCCCCCTTAATATTTAGCAGCCCTGAGATAATGTGGCCTTCAAAGAAATGAAGAAGGATTGCCAGACCACATCTCTCTCATTTTTATGTCTGGGTGTTGCCATTCTCTTCCCAGGCCTCAAATTAAATTAAAACAAAAGCTTTGGATGCTTAATGGTAGATATGGTAGAACTAATTCTGCTTAATTTGCCTTTTCTTTACTATCAAATTTTAGATGGTGTTATTTTTTTGTGTGATGTTATGTTCTTTTTTGTGGGCTTGGATAAAGGCAAGCAAATTACACAATAGCCTTTGGTCACCATTATTCTTTATTTAGCTATGCTTGCTTTGTTGCATTTGGAAATATTTCAAGCTTCAGACAGTGTCTTTAAATGGGGTTGCCTCCAGTCCCCTAGGAACATTCATCTATTCCAACTGAATTTACATATGAATAATATATATGGGCAGAGGTGGGCTGCACTTAGGTTCACAAGCACTGGTTGTGAGCGTTCATGCATGTGTGTAAGCTTTGGTCACATACGCCCCTTTGGGAGTGAAACGGAGCTTCAAATAAGCAGTTAGTGTAGTAGGAGAGGCACAAAACTCAGCTGGGCAGTGAGAGCGGAGGGAACAAACCAGAAACTTAGTTATAAATGGATAGTTTAGCACAAGTGCGGGTGGGCAGGCCTACCCCACTATCAAAGCTAAGGGTTCGCAGCCCACCACTGTATTTGGGCATGTATACATTTGTAAAATGGTAATCATAGGAGGTTTCAGCAGCAAAAATATTATCCATACTTGTTAATTAATCATATCCAGTCAAATATAGGCTAAGTCTCTTTAAAAAGGGAAGAAAACAAAACATATTAGAACACCTAAATAAAGCTTCTATACAATATCCCCAATTATAATTGGTTGTACGGGATATGATATAGGAATTAAAGATAGAAACATTTTTATTGGCTAAGTCAGAAATCTCATATTATGAAGTAATGTAAGCTAGTTATGTTTTGTCCATTATTGAAAGGAAGAATTGAACATATGAGGATTGATTTCTGAATAGACTTGGTTAACAACCAAGTTCAATAGAACTCCATCAGAAGTCCCAATTTCACACAATGGAACTTCTGTCAAATAGAAATCAGTAAATTTTAAATATTCAGACATTTTTAAAGCATAAAAAATACTTTGCATTACTTGGTAACTCAGAGCTGATGGACATTATTATATGAATTTTACCAATTGTAAGCTGATACACAAGAATGCATTTCCTGGAGTCTGTAGCAATTTGCTTCCAATAAGATGTCTACAGTAAATTAAATTCATAAAACTGTGTCATTTATAATTATCTCTCAGATTTTTTGTCATATATATATGCAACAGTAAAAATAATGGCTTTCTGTCTGGATGGTCTCTTGTGATGAGCCAATAGACAGAGAGAGGAAGCAGTATGTTTCCTCCCATATTTGGGCATACCAGGGATTGTGACACTAAATACATACATACATACATACATACATGCATGCATGCATACATGCATGCATACATACATACATACATAAAACAAAAAATCTGAGAGATAATTACACACACACACACACACACACATATATGTGTGTAGTATTTGTGACTAACTATATATATATTATTATATGTAAAAACCAGAATTTAACCTACAGAATTCATCATTGCAAAATTAATATGAACTTTGGCATCATTTTTGTAAATCAGTGTATTTTAAAAGATACTTGCTACATGTTCACTTTATAAAAATATAGATACGGGCTGAATCTAAAATTAGAATAGATCAGTAAAATAACTCTTGTGACTCTTTTGGATTTTATTTATTTCAGTATTGTATTATTTTAATTTTATTTTATACACTTATTTTAATGGTATTTCCTGGATATGTGTGAATATATGTATCTTTGCATATGTTTTTATGTAAGATAGGCAGAAATATGGGGATTAACAGAGCACTAGTAGAACATTAAGCTTCTACTCTATTTCCAATTATTTTGTCATCTCCCATCCCAAGTGATTGTGTTGTAAATGTTTGATCAGGACAGCTATTCTCTCCCTTCATCCTGTCATACTCCACCTAACTTTCCTCAGTATATTTTTTACAATGAGGTTGGCTTATTTAAATATTATTTGCACAAAATTATTGGTTCATTTAAGGATTTTTTTTTAAATATGCTGTATTGTTTGTTGTTTCCCCCTCCCTTTTGAATTGTGAGCCGCCCTGAGTCTCCTTAGGGAAAAGGGCGGCATACAAATAAAGGCAAAAGTAAAAAAAAAAAAAAAAAAAAAAGGATTATCTTATCATTTGTTCCTGTTCCCTTCATTCTACCAACCAGCAAAATTGGTAGAAAATATCACTGTGTGATATTTTATATTGGTTTGCTCTGATTAGTTAGGGTGAAAGTGCTCATACTCAATATTATATAATTTTAAAAAGCCAGCACATGGAAAATATAGTAATGGGCATGTTCATAATCCGTAAATACATTAGTTGTATTTTATGTTACCCAATAAGATTTAAGACAAAAAAAAACAGATTTCAATTATGACATTAGAAGAGGGTAGATGAACTGAATATTCAGGGAGAATAAATATATTTGTGAATATATAAAATTATTTGACAGGTAACTTTATAGAGTAAATTATGCTAGCGAAGATTAATAGTTTGATTTTAAGTTAATTTTAAGTTAACCATTGCACAAATATGCTACTTATGCACACAGTGAGATGGTTAAATGGTTAAAAATACTCCAAATTCCAAAGCAAGTTTCCCATGTTAATTTCAAGACATTCTGTCACAGAAATACAGCTTAGTGTCATATACGTATTTCGTATCACATAACCACTTGCCTTTGGTCTTGTTGATTGGGATTAATGAGAATTGAAGACCAAAACTTTAGTAACATGCCAAATCTTTTTCAAGAACTTGTCCTGTGTTTATCTTGTTAGCTAAAATAACTGTTCTTAACTGTTCAGTATTTACATCCTGGACCACTCAATATGTCTATGTGAGTCAAAACATCTAAAATACAAAACCTGTTTACATATTGACATACTTTAAAAGAAAACCGATACACTTTGTTCTTTCTCACCTCTCAACTTGTATCAGGATGTTGAATCCTAGTATGATAAATATATTCCAGATGTCTTTGATTACTCTGGGCAGGTAGCTAAGGAATATCAAATCGACAGTACAGTCTGTAAATCTCTCTTTGCTGTCCAGTTCTAAACATGATGAGAAAGCTTGGAGCAACTTTAAAGATTTAAGGATTAAGCAATCTTTGTGTAGCAGCAGAACTAATGTTCTTTATTTAGGTTCTACAAAAATCAAGCAAGAAAGTTATAATTACTAGGAATCACTTTTTGAAGTGGGTATTGAATATCAATGAATGTCCTTGACATAATCTTCAATAAGTACTTACATACCAGTGGTGGAATACAACCTGTACGCCACAGTACAGGCATCCCGGTGCTGTTCTGGTACGGTGCTCTGGAGGGCCCCCCCTCCTTACCTGTATTTGAGCCGATTGGGGCTTACGCGCATACACACGGAGCGTACAACACCTGCGTGATGCTCCGCCAAGCATCTGGAGCATTGCAGATTGCCGCGTGGGGTAAGTATGCATGCACACACTGGGCACATCTGTGCACATGCATATGGTGGATGCCCGGCCCTGTTGCACCGTACTGGTTGCAACGGGATCCGGAACCCACCACTGTTACATACATACCCGAAGATTAAACAGTCTGGTACTGTAATTAAAGACATCATACTAGAAACCAGGAGTCTGTCAATTCGAGTCCTGCCTTAAGCACAAAACTAACCCTAGAAAGAAGGCAATGGCAAATCACTTTAAAAAATATTGTAAAGAAAAATACAGGCACTAGTCCACGCTGTTCTTGCCAGGGGTCAAGACTGATTCAAACCCCCAAATAATATATACATATGTGTGAGTATTTATTGTTGCTTCTTAGTTTTAAATGAAATAGAATAGTGTAATACTCAGAAGTCTATCAAATAGATTGCTGTTTAAGCTGAACATTCATCAATATTTTTACATGTTCTTAGTCATAAAAAAGATCCAGGCCATATTATCCATTTGGACATTAAGATACATGTTACCCCATGCAATTATACCTTTGATTGAGTCATGGTATGAAAACTAAACTTTTAGAATTTGTAAAAAGACCTTGAATTATCTAAGTTATTTTGTTCATTCACTACCTATCTTATCAAATTACAACATGAGGAGAAACCTGCAGGCAATTCTTGTGTTTATGACATTTTTATCATTGATAATCAGCAAGAAGGAAGAAGAAGATAGCCTGATCCCCAAACTTGCATCTAACCTAAATCTGAACTCCTTCCACCATTCATCTGTCTACTGAGATCAAATTTGCTCTCAGTATCATCTCTCCTATCTTTTACTGTCCTTTCTTTCAATCATGCCTGAAGTCCATCAACTAAGTATCTGCATTGCTTTTAACATGCTTTATTACTAAGATCAACAGGAGAGAGGCTTCTGGGGAAATAGCATTCGCAGAATTTGCTTAGCCTATACAGGTAGACCCTGACTTACAATTGGTTATTAACGACTACTCAAAATTATGACAGACCCTCCAAAAGGTATTTATGACCTGGTTATAAACACCTTACAGTCCCATCTGGTCATGTAGCACATTTAGGGCACTGGGAAGCCAGTTTACATGTATGGCCATTTAAAATGCCCCACAGTCATCTGACAGTAATTCTCAATATGTCTGTCAAAAATCTGGCACTTACTTTCAGTTTTTGGCAAAAATACCCCATAGACAACAACGACCTTGCTTAATTACCATTATGTTCACTTTAATCATCACTACAAAAAAAGGTGAAATCAGGGCAGACATGGGATGATCTGCTTTACTGCTGTCACGACTTATATTGTAACGGGCAGCTCCATTACAGTTGTAAATCAACAACTGCCTATATGCGAAAAAATGTTTTCCTTGGTTTTCTTGAGCCATAACATGTGGGGATACAAAACATTCCTTATTCGAAGCTTTGAATTTAGAATGCCCTAATCTGAATGCAAAATGACCAATTTGAAATGTAAACATGTATACAATTGACTGTTTTAGAAAAGTTCAGAATATTTCCAGAAGTATCAAAATAGCTTGCTTCACACTCAAGAGGGTGTTTTCAATTTTGAAATAGTCCACTCCCTTCATTGTCATTATTGAGCCCTTCTCCTCTGTCAAATTGAGACACAGAGTTTCATGCTGTTTAGCTTTATTCTGGATTCTACTGTTTTAAAATATGCTCATTGTTGGTTTTTAAATTTGTGGTACCTTACCTTGCCTTTCAATCAAATTGAATGTTGCTCCTGGCTATGCTGTTTTATGTTTTGTTTTTATAGTGGTGGTGGTGGTGGTGGTGCTGGTAGTAGTAGTAGCAGTAGTAGTAGCAGTAGTAGTAGTAATAGTAGTATTTAGAATGTGGACTATATCTTTGAATGGTTTGATTTCATATAGCTTGATGAAATGAAAGCATAAAATAGAAGAAGCTTTGGTATGTCTCTATAATATGCTTTTGGCATTACAAAGTCAGTTTTAAAGGAGCAATTGGTCATGAATTTCATTTTCTGTCAGTAAACGTGTTAGTGTATTAAATGACCATTTAGTAGATGGTGCACCAGTAGAGATGCAAGCTTTTATGAATGTAAAGAGTATAGTATTGATTTGCAGAGATTTGGAAATTAATAGCAGGGGCATTCTCATGATTTGGAATTGAGCCATCATTCAAAGGCCAGAGCAAAAACTAGAAATTGTCAGAAGGCTTTTTAGAATCTATGGATCATAAATGTTGCAGATTTGCATACGTTATTAAGAAAGTTTTTTTAAATTATATCATGTTGCAGGCTGCCCACCATTGGCATGGTGTGTATGTATGTACGTATGTACATATGAATGTGGTAGACAGCCTGTAACATGATATAATTAACAAAATACAGCAATATATAAAGCATATAAAACAAATCTGGAGAAAGAATACCAATACTACATCCCACAAGATATCCACATACCATTCTAATCCAAGATCTGGGGGAAGATCCAGGTTTCACGGTTCATTTAAATAGACTCATGGCTCAAGGCCACTATGATAACAATGGGATACCATTTCAAAGAGCAGGCAGTGCAACAGAAAAGGCCCAATTCCTGGCCCTTATCAAGTGACTTTGTCTAATCAATGGGACTATGAAAGTGTGAAAACTAATCATATAAGATAGGCAGAAATTATAATGGCTTATGTCCTTCAACAAACCAAGGCTGTTGCTATAAAGAGTTTTATAGGTTACAACAAGCACTTTGAATTCTAACTCCCAGTGAATCTGAGTGACATTAAATCTAAATGAAGCCAAGTAACTTTATCCCCCGATGCCCAAACATTCCCATAGAAGCTGTAAAGATGATCATGGGGGCACCACTGGCAAACCAAAAGGTGATCAATGAAAGATCTGAAAATGGCAAAGAACTGGTGCTAATATCCTCCACTTTTTAATGCTTAAGTGAAAATACACTGCCCTTTCCTAATATCATTTATTCCAGATGTGTCAGGGCATCAAAATTTTCAGCCAGTTTAGTCACACAACCTAGGAATTCTAGTAACAAGACCCAACACAACACATTGGGATACCTTTAATGCTGAAGAGGCTGAAAGGTGGCTCAGTGTTAAAGATGCTAGGTTTGTCAGCTTAAAAGCTGACAGCCAGGGTTCGACACCTGAGCACTGTGAGACAGAGTGAGCTCCTGTTACTTGCCCCAGCTCTTGCCCTCCTACAGTTTGACAGCATGCAAGTAGATAAATAGATACCACTTTGGTAGAAAGGTAATAGTATTTTATGTGCCAGTGTATAGCACAGGTGTCAAACTGTGACAAATTACAATGTTATTTCCCTTTGCGGAGCTGGGATGGGCATAGCTTGTGTGTAATGCATCTGACCCATGGGCCACCTGACACATCCAGCCAGTTTGACACCCGTGATGTATAGTCATGCTGGCCACATGACCATAGTAAACAGACAATGCTGTTTCTCTCAGCTAAAAAATGGAGATAAGTTCCACCTCCTAGAATCAGACTTGATTGACAGGAAAAATCATTACCTTTAATACTGAAGATGATAAACGTAGCAAAAAGAAATTAGACAAAAGCTTGCTTTTTTGTTTGTTTTTATATTTAAGTACATTGCATATGGAAGTCTTTTTTAAAAAACCAAAGTTTCCTAAAGAATGTAGAAAATATATATTCTGTGTGTATGAGAGAAGATAGGTCAAGAGTGCAAAATAAAGTGAATCTGATGCAATAGCCAGATGGTCTTATGCAAATACTTACTTTGGATCTGAATCTTTGCTCAGCAATACATGCAAGGGCTAATTTCAAAAATCAGCTGAAACTATAGTTGCAAATTCTTAACCAGCAAGGATTGTGTTACATTTTCTGAGAAATATTGACAAAGCAAGTGGAAGGGTGAAGGTACAAATTATTGCAGACTGTACTGCTAAGAAGTATGAATGTCTTTGAAGACTGGCTGTTGTTGTGGGGGAATTATTTTTATGTATTTATTTACAGTATATCCTGCATTTATTATTTTTACAAGTAACTCAAGGGGGCAAAATAGTCAACACACATCCTTCTCCTATTTTCCCCACAACAACTGCCCTGTGAGGTGAGGTGCGGTTGAGAAAGAATGGCTGGCCCAAAGTCACTCAGCGGCTGTCATGCATTAACTGATTAAATTCATGAATTAAATAATTCATGGGAACAGATAACTGATTTGTGCTCATCAACAACTGCCTTTGAATAAAATTTTAGGTGGCTGACATCTCTGATGACTTTGAGAAATACGATTCAGTGTGGTCTTCTTCTATATCTGCTTTTCTGTGAGAGAATTTAATTTTGCCTTTTTGCCTTTTTCTTATCCTGGAAGTTAGGCAATTAATCCTAAAAATTGCTTTACTCTTCTTCCTTAAGTACAGTCGTATGTCTTGAAACTCAGAATAACTAAAGTAGCTAGCAAACCAGAGAAATTTTAGAAGCTGTATTTGAAACCAATGCTATATTGGGAACAGTAAACAGCTAATAAGAATCAGTCTTTAGGACTATTTATTTATTTTATTAGTTTGTCAAACATGTACAAGATAACAGGTGTAAGTATGGACATGGACATGAACAAAAGAAATGAATACAAATAAATGGAGACAGTAGGACAGGGATGGTAGGGATGCTGGTTTGCTTATGCATGCCTCCTTTATGGACCTCTTAGGAATGGGGTGAGGTCCACAGTAGATAGTTTAAGGTTGAAGCTGTGAGAATTTGAGGATATAACAATGGAGTCAGGTAATGCATTCCAGGTATTGACCACTCTGTTGCTGAAGTCGTATTTTCTGCAATAGAATTTGGAGCAGTTTACTTTGAGTTTGTATTGATTGTTTGTCCATATATTATTGTGGTGGAAGCTGAAGTAGTCATTGATAGGTAGGATGTTGTAGTAGACAATTTTGTGTTTTGTGCTTAGGTCCGACCACAGGTGGCGCAGTTCCAGGTTGTCCAAGCTCAAAATTTCGAGCCTGGTGGCATAAGGCATATTTAAATAAAATAATATTTTAAAAAGGCATATTTAAATAAAATGTTTAACAAAGTAAGCCTTAAGAAGGTCAACTTGGATTTCCATTTGAATGTGTTGACTGCAAACTGTATCCTTCAGAAACGCTGCTTACTTTGAGTCTTATTTAAAATCTAAAAAAATGCACCCCGGAGAAACTTTCTTACCTTTACAGGGAAAGAAACCTGCCAATCACTAGTAAGGCTGCACTGTTTGTTTCAAAGGCTATCTTTATTTAGAATATATTTTATTCATTTTCACATTCCATTTGCAATCACTTATATACAGGGTATTTACTATAAGAAAAGAAAAAAAGAAAAAGGGAATAAAACGAACAAATAAAAAGGAAACACAACTCATCATTCACAACTCATCAAAGGCTATCTTGAAGAAGACATAATATCTAGGGGTTAACTGGGATTAATTGTAGGCATGATAGTTATTTAGGGTCATGAACTTTTTTGAATATATATTTTGTATTTTTGCATAGGTTTTGGTATATTTGATATGGTCAATTGACTTAATAAATAAAGTTTCTATCTATATATTTAAATGTGAGATTGAGTTGGGTTCTATAGAATAGCTTGGAAAATGGCCAAAACTTTCCAGAAGGCAACAGTGATAAATTGTTTGTGCAGTGTTGTAAAAAAAAAAATCACATAATTATCAGGAGTTATTTTGTACTGAAATATACTAGACAAAATAGATAGTTCTATTTGTAATCAACCAGTTGCTTTTCCAAGTCTCGTTTTTTTAAAAAATTTGATTTCCTCCCCTATCTTTATTTGGATTAATTGAATGAAAGCTTATGGACAGCATTCTCCAATTGTTGGCATATGAGTTCCATGCGCCTTCGGCATTTAGTTATACCGGCCACATGACCACAGAGACGTCTTTGGACAGCGCTGGCTCTCCGGCTTTGTAACCACACCTTAGAGTCGGGAACAACTAGCACATATGTGTGAGGGGAACCTTTACCTTTATGCTCCCATTTCCTATTTTCCCCAAGTAGCCCTGTGAGGTGGACAGTGAACTTACATGAAATGTTGGAATGGCTGCAAAAGAGACAACTGCCAGTCAGAATGTGGCCATTGTGGAAAACAAACTGGTCAGGATCTTTCTCAGTCATGCCCACATTACTTTACCTGTCAATCTCTCAGACAAATACTCACACTGCCAAACAAATCTGAGGGCAAGACTCAATCAGCAATTTTATTTTATTTCTAAGAATGTCCATGAAACCCTTGTGGGGCTCAGAGACATTTTGTAAATAAATATATTCCTTTGCAGTTTTTTTTACTTAATTTGCTTTTGATTAAAACATTACAACTAACATTTTTTAATAGTTTGAGAAGAGATTATGTTCGCAAGATGTTCACAAGAATCCTATTGCCACTTCCAGTCTATAAGAAACTATTTGTTCTGTCATTACTACATTTTTGATTCCACCACTGTGCATTGTCACTACTCCAGGTCATTGGCTTGTGAAGGGAGAGGCAGAGTAATATATGTTGTTTCATATATACTGTTTTAAGATGCAATGTGAGTTCCATAAAATGTAGCTGTTTGGGAGGGAATAAAATTAGCATAGGAAAAGATTTTCAGTGACAGAACAATATCTCTCCCACAACAGATACAGTTTAGTTCCAATATTAGGATGACCCAGTGATAATACTACTCTGTTGTAATATTTCAAGCTCTTGAGCACTGGCATCAGAATTTTAGTCATCATTCATGCCTGAAACTGACAGATTTAAAATTCAAAGACAGCCAAGTAAAATATGGTAAGTCATTTAGTTGTGCTCCATAGATTTGTAATGTGATTGTTCAAAGTAAGGAAGAAAGCTGTATTAGAGATGCTGGTTAGCTCAGCTATTGTACATTATTTGACAGTCAGGTCATTATTTCAAAATAAAATCCTAGCACAGCTCTGGGTATTCCAAATCGGTATTAAAAATCAAAAGAAAACTGTATGTGCATTTCCTTGAGCTGCCCAAGAATTGTAGAATGCATAACATAAATCAACAATACTCTTTCTTCTTTCACTATGATATATGCCTTACTCTTCTACAGTCTGTAAATAAATACCACAAGCATCTGGGATGTGCAAAGCCCCTGAACTGCTTCATAAAGCAAGTTGGCACAAGCAAAGGATCCCTCCTCAGAATATTAATGTTGTTTGATTGCTTTATGAAAGGTGCTTTGCTCATACCAATACATTTTGCACACTGATACACTTTCAAATGTACTAACAGCTGAGACTGCTGGAGAAAAAATGGAAGTAAATTTATTGAAGATGAATATCCCTAGAATTCCAGACAGAAGGATCAGACTTTTTTTTAAAAAAAAAAAAAAAAAGCATTCCCTGAAATTGGATTCAATAATATTTTAGAAGAAAAAGAAATCAGTATGGTTTTTAATAATTTGGGCTTAGAAGACACTAAGGATACCAATATCTTCAGCACTTTCAAATTTGGAAATCAATAGTTAAAAGACACATCTGAAGCTACAGAAAACATAAAATGTTTTGTTGTTTTCCTTGAACACTGTGGATCTACAAAAAACAAAATATCTATAGCAAACTGATGAATGGACTTCAAGGAGTACTTAGTTCTGTTTACCCCACTCTCATCTACATACCCTCACAGACACATCTACAGAGCCACATATATTGTTCCTTTACTGAACTGAATATGATGCTTAGACCAGAAGATCTCAGTTATTGTATGTCAGGCTTAACATAATTGTTTATAGAAATTACTCAATTTAAAGTTTTGTTTTTGTAAGTTTATAACTTTTATTTGAAAAGAATTAAAGAATTAATCAGTAACTATCACATGGAACTAATTGCAAACATGCTTTATTTAAATACATTATCACATGCAAGAGACATGATTAATTCATCTAATTATAAATGCCTTTTCTAGTCCTGTGGTTACCATACAGGCCTGTAATGTAGTATATCTAAGTGTACTAGGATAGTAAAGGATGTCCTAAGAATATCCATCACAAAGAACTATTTGCATTACTGTAAATATATAATACATATTTGTGAATATCAAATGTACTATTAGAATTCATATCTAACATGATGAAGACAATTCCATTTTTTACAAATATGAGGAGTTACTACAGCTACCAATATTGTTCTCTTTATCAGTCTTTTTTTCTGGTACTATTCAGGGCTGGGCAAATCAACCTTACTCTCACCTTCTTCCAGAAAAGCAAAGGATGTTCAACACGAGGGATAACTGCAATATGGCATTCACAATATAAACCAATGAATTCAACCATTTCATTCATTCAACCATATTCATTCATTCATTCTCATTCATTCATTCATTCATTCATTGTTTAATTTCTATGGCCACTCATCTCAGTCAATGTCCTCTGAGTGAGGTTTATGTTTTGCAACAGAGACCATTTTTAGGTTTTTCAAAGTAATGAGAGAATTAATGAGAGAATAGATTAGTATTTATAATCAAAACATATAGCCCAAAAGATTATTATTCATCTATAAGATTTCAAAAAGTTGAAAACAAATATATGGAAAATATGTACATATTGTGGCCACTTTATCTAGTAGTTCACATACGGGTCACTGTACAATGTTAATAAAATAACATTAGTTATTTAATATGTTTGTTTTATTTTGATCAATACCTATACAAGTATCATTATGCATGCAACAGATGGTAAAACTGTAAAAATGGAGAGAAAGAATTGGTGGATCAATTACAGACTGTACCAGCAATTTCTAAATTTACATGGGTAAAGTATGTGGAAGTGTTCATGTATGTATATTTTTAAATAAAGCTAATGCCTCAGGTATTGTAAATAAAACTGTTTATCAACAAACTAATGAATTAGATTAAGTATACATAAAAAAACATTAAAGAAAAACATACACAAAACTCACAACATTAAAAGGGATGGAGGAATAAATTTAGTCAAAATTGTACAAACTTTTGTACAAAATTATTCAAAGAGGCAGCTTGCTTCAACTTCAGAATAAATCTCACAGTGTATTTCCATTTGCTCTGATCATAATTAATGCAAATTACAATTGGCCCATAATCCAAGTCTGCAAGAAGTTTATAAGCATTCACCCTGATTAAGTGTGAAGTCATGGAAATGGGAAGAGATAAAGAAAATAATCTTCCTTTCTAACTTGAGTAGGAAATATTATTCCAGTTTGTACTGGTGGTGGTGGTAGTGGTGGGGAATGCCAAGGCTAAGCAGAGAAGCAGAGAAACATTAAAATTGTTGTCCAACTTAATGCTAATGAAAGTTGTATCTCAATAACTATTGTGATAATTATGGATGCCTCCAAATATCATCAGAAGTTCATTTGCTTATTTCCAGGATCAGTGGTTTTGGCGAGTCAGAAATAACAGGGTGATGGATGGATACCCCATGCAGATTACCTACTTCTGGAGGGGACTGCCTCCAAGCATTGATGCAGTTTATGAAACAGTGATGGGAACTTTGTTTTCTTTAAAGTAAGAAGTTTAAAAATAATGCTCTCATTATAAAATTCTACTAAGAAACTGTTTAAACTAGCATCTTATCATTATTCTAAGTGGGAAGAAAGGCCTATGCAGAGATGATAGAAGAATAGATGATAGATAGATAGATAGATAGATAGATAGATAGATAGATAGATAGATAGATAGATAGATAGATAGATAGATAGATAGATTAAATGTAGTGAAAATATTATTAACTGAATACATAAACATGCACAGGAAGTACTTATTTAGATCAAAATAAAACATATCTCTCTGAATGATAGCCAAAGCTGCTTCAGGTTAAATTTCTGCTACCAGTTGTCCCAGAACCTGTCAGAACTGGCCGAATACCACCTCTGGTTGAATGCATGAAAAGTGGGGTGGGAGGAATCCCAGTTATACAAATACAATATTCCTAATTTAAATTGCATCCTCCTTTATTTGTTAAAAAAGATATTTTACTTTCCAGTATAACTACTTTGTTCTATTATTTTTTAGATACAGCTGTGAATACTGACTTTGACCAAAGAAACATAAAGACTTTAAATTATTCTTATTCATTATTTCTAAGTCACATGGTGAACTGTAAATAAGTAAAATTCAATTTTGCTTATTTCTAATAAAGTAATGCACATCTGAGAATTGGAACTGTGAATCTTTCAAGTTAGGGAACATTCAGAAGATTTCTTATTCCCTAAAATTTCACGTTCTGACATTATGACATTTTGTAAGATCCTAGACATTAACAAAAGTTTTTTTTACTGCACTACATTTGCCATAAGGATACATTTCCAATTTCTATTATAATCCTTATACTTTATTGATTTTTTGAAATCTGTATCCTACCGACCTGAGCAGTGGATAATAATGGCAATTTTTAAATTGGACCGTTTAATGTGCTTTTATATCATGTGTGTCATTACAGAAATTAGTTAGTTCAATTTGCAGTAGCTAACTTTAATCCATAGTTATATTGTACAATATCCAAGATCATTTTAGGGGACAAAATTATGTCACCTTACGACTACTTGATGAACTTTCTTTCTCCCATTTGAAAGAACCCAACAAATCAGTTACTTTTCCAAAGTTTAGAAGAGCAAAGTTTTATATAGGTGAGAAGGAGAGATCATGTGCCATCCTGTGGTCCCTGCTATTTCATATGTCATGTCCATTTTAATCAGAATTAGTTATATTGGGCATTAGTTATTTGTCTTGCTTTTCATGTAATCTGTGTTACATAGTGATTTATCTGCCATTACCAATTCATGTGGGAAATGAAAGTATTAACAATGTTCCTGTTCTCATGCAAATTTCCTTCGTAATTAAAAATTTCATAAAGACCAAAAATATGGCATGTGCAATGAAGTTTTTTGTATTCCTCTCCCCACCCTCAGTTTTTCACCAAGCATCAGCTGTTGCCTAAAATTAAAACTTTAAATATGCATCTAATTTGAGTTTAATGTGAAAATTATACATTCTACTGAATAAATACTAGTTTATCATTACAACCTGTTCACTGGGATTGAAAACTCATGTAGAATATAATTACTCATAAAGTATTTGTTAAATAAGGTACATTTATAGCAACACAGTAAGGGATTAGATGAAACTCTCAACTTTAACTGTTATAATGAGTGGCTCATTGTAGCTTAAAGGGTTGGTTAAGACAGCATGCTGGGTGGTACTGGAATCTCTTGAAAATTGCTCTGGCTACCTTTGAATTTCTCTTCACCCCCTAACTTGAAGGCTTCTATCCCAAGAATGTAAGTAGTGCAGCTTTGAGAAACTTCTTTTTATTTTTATTGCTTAATAAATAGTTAACATGGAAAGGTACCTTTTTGCCAGCTAATTATGGGTGGAGAGTGTCACATAAGGGTGTGGAACACAAATGCTGAGAACACATATTGTAGAAAACAGAAAGAGCTAAAAATGCACCACATTTCATTACTGCTTCAATGTGTTTAAGTCATTATATTGGGTTTGAGGTTTGTTTGTTTTTTGTATTATGGATTTTTCTAAGATGCTGTCTTGATTTAATCATCCCTTTTTCCTCTCCACTATCAACTATTTTATATGAAACTACATAAAATTGGAAAGGAATGTTTACATTCGTTTTTTAAATAAAGTTTGATTCCATTTATCTCTTGTGAGATTGATTTTCGTCCAAGCAATTAAGGAAGTGATCCAAAGGTAATTTTTCCAAAGGCAACTGGACTTTCTTGGTTTTTTTCTTTGAAGATGTTTACTTCTCATCCAAGAAACTTCTTCACTTCTAACTGACTGGTGTGGAATGGAAAGGTGTACATTCTGTGAAGTATAAACAGTATAAATCCTTCAATTCCCAACCAGTCAGTTAGAACTGAAGAAGCTTCTTGGGTAGAGTAGACAGAAACTTAGAATAACTTTATTGGTTCCACCACAAAACCGCGGTAGACTAAAGCGCGTGTGACTAAAGTGCGGTGAACAAAACCACACCGTCAAAGCGCACGACAAAAGCGTGCCGACAACCAGCGCGCCGACAGAAGCGTGCTGTAACATAACCCTAAAAATAACCCTAAACCTAATCCTAAACCTTACCTTAAGGTAAATCGCGCTTCTGTCGGCGCGCTGTTGTCGGCGCGCTGTTGTGGGTGCGCTTTTGACATCGCGGTTTTAGCGCCGCGGTGTTGTCGGCACGCTTTTGATGTTCACGGTTATGTCGTGCCATGACTTTATTGTTACTTTGAATGTACACTACTCGGCATACATTAAAATGACATTTGGTTGAAAGAGGAGTTGGAATTCATTGACCACATGTCTCAGAATTACAGGAATAGGAGATAAGTGCTGTATAATTTATTTCATTTTTCCCTTTCTATTTTCTTTTAATTTATGACAAAACCAGTAGAGTCTGTGTGCTAGGATGCTCCCTAGAAAATAGATGGTACAATGAAAACTGCCTGGCTGCATACCAAGGCAAGAAGCAAAACTGATGGGTAGCTCCAGAGGATTTATAGAAGAGAAGGGTCCATACTGTTAGCGTTTATACTGTGAGTATAGCATTGATACCACAGAGAAATTTCAAGATTCTGAGTCCAAAACAAGTGTGTTTTGAGAATTTTAATCAGAAGAAAAAAGAATCAAGCTGTTTTGAGTTTATTCTGACAGAACAGTCGCAGCTCAGAATATTCCAATGTTTCGAGAGGAATTGTTTTGTTCCAAGCTGAAAACAAAAGACATTTGCTATTTGATATATTCCCCTCATTCATGCCATGTGTAATTGGTTTGGCTTGGTTTTCCCTGGGGAGCACTTGGAGAACTTTTAAGGCAATTTAGCAGTAGATGTGATCTTCCGTTTTCAGACTTTTAAGAAAATCAGGATGCTTTCAGCTCCAGATGTTTAATTTTTGTGAAAAATGTCTTTGCTATTTTGAGGACCTATTCCAGCCTTCAAAAAGATGTCATAAGTAATAAGAGTTTCTCTTTTTTTCATTTTTGGGAAAAGGGCCAGATATCTGATCAAGTATTTCTTTCTATGTATATATAGTACATATCTTAATATTTCTGATGTAAATAAATTTTCCTTTCTAGTTTATGGAAATGTAGCCTAATCTAATAGTGCCATAAATAAGTAATACCATTTTATAAGTATTATTAAATTATATCTTTTATTTTAAAAAAATCATGGCCTAGTGGGAAAAAAATGCTATTCATTTTAATACTATTCTTGTATTATTAGTACCACTGATTTTTGTTTATACTTACTCAGAAATGATTTTCATTTATTCTTTGAACTCCATGGGATCATTAAATGATCCGAGGTAGCGCAGGCAGCGCTGCAGGCTACTTCAGCCTGACTGCAGTTCTGCAGTTCGGCTGTTCAAGTCTCACCGGCTCAGGGTTGACTCAGCCTTCCATCCTTCCAAGGTGGGTAAAATGAGGACCCGGATTGTTGTTGGGGGCAATATGCTGACTCTGTAAACCGCTTAGAGAGGGCTGAAAGCCCTATGAAGCGGTATATAAGTCTAAACTGCTATTGCTATTGCTAAATGTTTTAATAAGTCTTTTCTGCAGAAGCTTTCTTAAAGAATATATGAAATCTGGAATTACACACACACACACAACACACACACGCACGCACAGACATTGTATTTCCCGTAAATATAACCTATCGTGAAAACAAAGCCCTATCCTGATTTTCATGCCTGTGCCTAATATAAAACCCTATCCCCAAAATAATTCCCAGTTAAAAACCTGTCCACCATCGGTTGTACAAGCTGGGGCGAGGCACAGGCGTAAAAACAAACTAGGGTGGGGTTGGGGGGATGGAGCTGCTCCATGTGCCCACACCCTCTTACCTTAGGACTGCTGTAGTGAGGGCTCGCACACCCCAACACCTGTTGCACTACTGCCTGACTTCTGCAGCTGTTTGAGGCTGCTTGTGGCCAGACCTGCTTGTGGCCAGACACCATGTAGTGCATTGCACCGTGGCAGCCACTCATAGCAGAACTCCATAAGGCTTGTTGCACCAGTGCTGCCACTCATGCGCACAATGGCACAATGAGCCACACAGCCTCCTTCATGGTTGGACATAATAGGCACATAGGTGTCAGGGCATGGGAGGCCTGGCTGTTTGGGGCCCTAAGGTAAGTGGGTAAGTCATCTCCCATGGTGCTTATTTTGGGGCAGAAAAGAAGAGACACGAGACATTTTGTAAGTGAAATTTTCTCTGGAGAAGGTATACATGTATATTCATGAGCAAACATCATTTCACTTTATTTGTACTGGCAAAATGACCAGGTAGTAATGTGAAATTAGTTTAGGATATATGTAGTATATATGAGTATATGGATATACATACAGTGCAATAATGGGTTTAATTAAAGTTAAATATTATGCAGCATTATTATGCAGATTGTGTGTAACTCAGAATAAATTTACTTTGTAACTTTAGTGTGATACAATAGCTCATCTTTTAGATCTAATTTCAAATTAGGAATGCAGTAGAAACCTACCGTCTTTTTTTTCTAAGAAAATTGTTTAATTAAACTGGGATCTTTTCCAGAATGAAGATTCCACAAACATTTACTTCAAAATATTTACTGATTGATAAGCTGAATCCAAAATTGCATGCATTTGAGAGAGTTGTTAGAAAAAAATATTCATGTTTTAGATATGTTTTACAAAAAATATATACTTTAAGAAGATTCATACAAAAGGATATAGCAGTTGCTATATACTGTATACAGTATACCCACAAGATTACAAAATCATAACAAGGAAGTTTTTAAACAGATTTTTTTAACTAATAGAAAATTTGATAGAGCGGGTAAAATTCTTGAATGCATACTAGATTTGTACTATGCCATAGCCCATCTTAAGATGCATGGTCTTTCTATAAAATGAAAGGTTTATTTAATTTCAAAATTTAGAAAGTGTGTGTGTGTGTGTTTCTCTGTGTGTAAACATTTTATGTATCTTATATTTTCCATTGATATTTGAGTACCAAAATCAAAAAAATTGACAGCTCACTTGAAAGTATAATCTCTTAGTAAAGTCTTTTTAAAACTTTTATATGACATAAACTTCAACAGTACCTTATGGCCATACTGCCCAAACTTTCTGCAAATAGGTGGTATAATATGAATAATTTCTTAAAAGGCAGTGATGTTCTTTTATTTGATTCAGGACTGCTTTCTCTTCTGAAAGGAACAAGAAATGCTACAGAAGTATGTAACTGCTTTTTAACATTAGATATACAAGATTGTGAAGTTCTTTTAGTGTGACACAGATTTTAAACAGTGCGAAAAGTGAACTGTCAAAGGCATCTGCCACTTAAAACTTGTACCAAGCTAAATGCAGCAAAATAAAATTGTAGAAAAATTCACACCCCAACTGCCATGACTCTCAACACTGTTGATGCCATTGCTGACAGATATATTTCGCAAGATAAAATATACAGACAGGATATGGATAAGAATCAAATAATGCCTAATTATAAAATAGAGGAAGATGCTGTAACAGTAATGAAATGAACCATGCCAATATTTATGATATAAGAAAAATAATAACCTAGCTAGGTATGTGATCCCTCCTATACAACCTGAACAGTAATTTGGTCAGGAATAACTGTTACTTGCTTATACTTGTTGGTTTGTAGTGT
Source organism: Thamnophis elegans (assembly GCF_009769535.1). Classification (NCBI taxonomy): domain Eukaryota; kingdom Metazoa; phylum Chordata; class Lepidosauria; order Squamata; family Natricidae; genus Thamnophis; species Thamnophis elegans. Next base: position 51,350,989 of record NC_045548.1, on the reverse strand, counting down.
TCACCTAATATTAAACTGAGACTTAATTTATGCATTGTACTACCTACTGTCACTTAAATCTACCTTTCAGGTCAGATACATAGATTCTAGTTATTTTTAATTGACAATATTTTGTGCTTTTCAACAGATTTATACTATAGAGGAAATAGTTGTGACCTTTTTTTGGAAAATACATGTACATATAATAATGCAAGTTGAAATCTAAGATGCATAACAATAGTATGCTGTACCTATTCAACTTGCTTCGCAAAAGGGAAAATCATGCAGAATTTAAAATATGTCTTATATAGAACCCACCTAGCAGAAATGTGTAGCATAATGGTTGAATTAGGCTCAGTTTCATTCTTTAACTTCAGTTCAGTTTGGGTTGTTTCTTGTCTTTAAATCCTTTAGCGTTCAGTTCTGAATGTGAAAGCTTTTGTTCAGTTTCCTTACTCAAACTCATCCAAAATATGGCTCTCTATTCATGACCTCATCCTTCAACCGAAATCTGTCAGTGTTGACTTCTTGAGCTTAAGAAACAAAAAATAAACTTTTCTTTTAAGAAAAGCTTCAGTTCTGTTTGGGTTTCTTGTATATAGTCTGCACTACAGATAATGTTGACAGCCGAGGCAAAATAAACCCTTTATCTAGTGCATGCATAATATATCTCAGTGTGAACCCAAGAGAAAACTTGCAAATAAGTAATTACTGTTGACATTGTTCACCAGTTTCAAAGTAAGATATATTCAGTTACCTTTTAAAGTTTAATCTTTTTAGAGTTAAATGGCAGAGGAAAAGAAATGATCGGAATTATATAATTCCATTACTTTATAATGCTTCTATAATGGAAGGTTAACAAGACTGTTCTATTTCCATGATTTTACACATGTTAGGATGAAATGTACAATGTATGCATCCAGAAATAAAACAGCCATGTTCCTGAAATCCATCAGCAACCTAGAAATTAATACAAAGGGGAAAAAGGCTGATTAAGGAACAGTTGATTCAAGCCCAAGCACTGGGAATGAATATATCAGCATATAGCACCATATAGCTCTAGCTATATTATCTATTTTCCATAGATAATAACATTCATATATAAATCAAAGGTTTCAAGGACTCTGAGATTCACCAAGCCAATTTTCCAGCCATTTGTCTGTTTATTTAATTTAATTTCAAGGCCACCCAACTCTTCAATGTTTTCAACAATTTACAACAAAAAGAAAGATCATACTGTATTTTAAACATTCTGTTTTATTCTGTATGATCTCAAACAAAGTCTTGTGGGTGGGTTTTTGTATTTCTTAAATAATGTAGAAAAGAATGTCTGCATGCTTAGAACATTAGACTACAGTGAGTTGAAATCAAGGTCAGTGTATCCATCTAGAAAAGGACAGAGTAGAGCAGATTAAGAAAACAATGTAGATGAAGCTTCTGAATACTCACGTGAGTTCTTGGGTGGAAAAGATTGTATTGGTTAAATGTCTATGGAGATTCTCAGTCATTCATCAGCTATGGTTGTCCCAAAGGTGCTTTTTCAAAAGGCAACTGGATTTTATTTTTCCTTGAAGACGTTTCACTTTTCATGCAAGAAGCTTCTTCAGCTCAAGTTCAGAACGGAAAAACTTTCTTAGATGAGAAGAGAAACATCTTTTAAAAACAACCACATCCTTGGGACATCCTGTCTGTTATTTAAGTTCTGACTAAACATGAGAGACCCACCACCAATTCCATTTTATTTTAAAATAGAGTTGTACAACCCACAGATAAAGCTGGTTTATTCTGAGCATTCCTAAATTTATATTGCCAACATTTTGCAACAAAAGTTACATTTTAGGGACATGATTTCAGCCAGGGGGAAGTGGAAGTAATTGGCCTTCCAAATTCCTCCAAAGTTTCTTTAAAAAAAAAAGACTGAAAAAAAAAATCAATATTTTAAGAAATTTATTGTAGTTGTTAAAATTTGTTCATTTCAATCCATAAATCCAGAGCCCCTTTCTGGCTTTGAGGATCAGCGGGAGGGGATGATTCTGCATGAGTGGCAGGCAAGCGTGCACAGATGGAACTCCATTTGCACAAGTCCACTGTACAAGTGGTCACCCACTGCTCGCGTCCTTGCCCACTGCCCACTGCTTCTGCAGCCCACTTGCGAAGAGCTCAAGGCTCAGTAGTTGGACAGGGCCCCAGCTTAAGCCCACCTAGAAACCCACCAAGAAGGAAACTGGACAAGCATTAGCTATTGTCAGTATACAGTTTAGAAAAATTGCTAACCAAAAGCTGAAGTATCAATTTTACTGGTAAAGGGAGCCAATAGCTTAATATGAAATGAATTTGCAGTGTCAATCCTTAAGAAAAAAAAATGGCCTGGGTTTTCACTGGATCTTTTAATAATTCACAAAGATTTGTCTTTAAGAGTACCTTTAGGAAATTGTGCAGCAACGAGACTAGAAAATCCTTGATCTGCAGTGGATATTTTCTAAAATGTTTCCTCCCCACCCTGAATGTGATTATGCTCTACTGAAATAATATTTTTGGAATAGGAGTATGTTTCTAGGATCCTTGAGATGCAAAAGAAAAGGTTTCTGAATATAGCCTGCTTCTTTGGTCAAGGTGAATTGTCCCTCCTTCCCCTTCCTTCCTTTGTGCAGTATAAGAAAACTATATTGTGATTTAATATACCACCAAATGCTGTTTACTTCTGCTGTAATGGATGCTATTATGCCTTTCCTTTCTTCTTCCTTTTAATCATATTCTACAAAGACATGCAAATAAAGCAAGGTATTTCGAATACAAGGTTTATTGTCTGCAAGAAAACAGGTGTAACAAAACTTTTTATTTTCAAGAGAGAATTTTGAGAAGAGGTCTTTGAGTGATTATGTTGAAGTCTTGAATAAAAAGGGATGCATTTGTAAAAAAAAAAGTGGATGATAGAGAAGTTGATGAAAGATTTATTCTACCACTCAGCATGCAAAGGAATAAAGCTTTAACATATTTCCTAATTAAATGTGTGTTAAAAAGAGACGCTGTAAATCAGAAAAAGACTTTCCTTCCCTTTCTCCCTTCCCTTTCCTCCTTGCATTTTCTTTTTTTATCCTTTATATAATACTACTGTGGAACATCTATAAAATAGAAATATTTTTCATGTTTTTCTGTCACAATGGTTCTAGCACAGATCTGATCCTTAGTCTATAGGGAGAAACAAAAATTCATTTCAAACTGTTGATAGAAAACAGTGCCTAAGGGTGAATATGTGTTCATGTAGCAAGGCCTCCTATATAACTTGCTAAGCATAAGGAGAAGTGTTTGGGGTCCCATTTTTATACTTGTCAGTTTCTAAAGCAACAGGTATAGGAAATATATCCTGTAGTATGCAATTGGAGCATGTCTGACCTATAAAGTGACAACTTGCTTCTGTTTGGCTGCATAAAAATTTGGGTTTTTGGAGATAAGTGAAATTCTAAAGATGGACATGTTTTGGCAAAGTTATCCATTTCATGGAAACTTGCAGAATATTGCAAAATAGAAGAGCCAGCTGAAACTACAATCCACCAAGACGGTTGCAGCTACATCACAGATCGGTTGCTCCCGGTTTGGCCTGGATCGAGTGAACTAGTAGTAATGGTGGTGGAAGGTTCTGCCCACCCAACCGGATACTTCTGCGCATGCACAGAAGCGTCGCGCAAGCGAACCAATAATAAAAAAAAATTGGAAATGCACCACTGAGCTACATAGCAATATAATATGGACTCTTTGGCCCATCTATGTATTTGTGTCATGGACCTAGTCCTCATCCTATTTATGTCATTACAAGATTGCAACACATTGAGCTCTGGTAAAAAATAATCTTTCAGCTTCTTAGTCAGAATTTCTGTAGAAAGCTTAATATAGTGTTTTGTTTCTCTTGCACAGGTAACAAGTTCTGGATCTTCAAAGATACCACCCTCCAACCAGGGTATCCTCATGATTTGATATCATTAGGAAGTGGGATTCCTCCCCATGGTATTGATTCAGCAATTTGGTGGGAGGATGTTGGGAAAACCTACTTCTTCAAAGGAGACAGGTGAGTGTGTTCATTCTGGAAGGAACAACCATACTATTTACATGCCTTGCTGCTCTCCTTCATTATTAGTATTAATACATATTCTGAAATATGGAATATTTATTTGGCACTATTAGTGTTTCCGATGGCAACACTAATATTTATCATTTTGCTGCTGAGCATTGTGCAGTTAAGATTTACTCAAATAAACACAGATATAAATATATGAATATGCAGAGTAAAATTAAATGTCAGCGTTCCAAGTAACACACCCAATGAAAGAAATTTCTGAGGCTTGAAGTTCCTCAAAGTTCCATTTTATTAAAGATATCATATTGGTGGATCTGGGAAAACCCAAATCTGAGAGTTCTGGGTTTTCCCTGCCCAAAAGAAAGTCAAAGATCCATCCCCTGCACCCACAAGTCCATCACATGGTCCAATCAACTCACCGTCCCAACTGGAGACAACCCCCAGTCACTCCCATCCAGGTGCAGGCCGAATGTCCTTGATTCCCAGAGAAAGAAATGTTGTTATGGCTAATCCTCCACCACTCCTTGCAACTCCCCCTTTCATTTTCCCAGGTACTAAATGTGGGAATCCTGAAGCTCCAACAAGAAAGGTGGCTTCTAGGGCTGACATTAATTTTATATATGACGTTAAAGTTTCAGTTATACATATAGCCAGGCTAAAAAAAACCCTTTAAAATAAGTATTCTTTGTTGTATTTTCTCAGCTTTTCTACAGGAAGCTTTGTTGCTGCTTGTGTTTTATTTTGGACGTTTGGTTCATATAATATTTGAAGTATCCCCAGTTTGAAATGTAGAAGAATTGCACAGCTGTTTTTTTAAATTATTATTTTCTTCCCTTGAGTTACCTATATACTTTTCCAGTTGGCATTTCTTTACTTAATTAATCCACCAGTACATTGTTGATAGACTTATTTTTTTTTTTTAAAAAAAGGCATATGAAGAGGTAGCACATAGGAAAGGAAAAATAATATTTTTTTAAAAAAATCACACACAAACAACAACATATTTCTATCAGGTTCCAAACTGAGTTGGGAACATGCTATATGTCTACCAAATGTTACAACTGTAATGAAAACTTCATTAGGTGTTCTTGAAGAAAAGCTGGCATTTCTACCGTTAGGGTTAGGGTTATGATTGCCAATCAAACTTCAAAGGTTTCTTAGAACAAAATAAAGCACAGAAAGCACACCACATAGTTGCACTGGAGCTGGCACAAGTAGGAAGTCAGTACTTTCAACCTGGAACAAGAAAAATGGGTGAAAATTGCATTTACATGGGTTGGAGATAGGAGAAAGACATAAGTGGAGATCTGCAATCGTGAGCCTGCACTAATGACTAGAAAATCTAACAGCATGGATATACTGTTAATTTACTTCCAAAGGAACATAAGGAACGTTGTCTTCAATTAAATCAAACTTTTTACAGTTTGCCTATTTTTTTAGTTGAGCTCTGTCTATCATTTGCTTAGTGTTGAGCAGTAAAGATTAAGCCAGTTTAGTTATACTAGATGCGCTTATATAGATGGTCATTTGACTTTGGGATACTTACAGGTGCAGTTGTCTATTCTGCCTTCTAACTTCAACATTGGTCAAATCTTGCATTACTTTCAACAATCTCACCAATTTGTTTTCTTGTTTGAGTTTGACTTGCATGATTTTATTAAGAGGATAGCAATCCAATTTTTAGAAATGAAACGGCAGAAATTCTGACTTGGGGTCTGCTTCAGCCTCCTGGTACGGGGGGAAGCTGAAGGGAAGACTGGAAGGAAGCACCACTGGAGGAAAAGAGCTGGAGGGCCTTTTTATAGTGGGAATGTATCATGGCCTGGAACTGGCTGACCATCTCAGCCCACTTAGCCTCCATGTCCTGGTACCTGGCCTTGCAGTCCTAAAGGTCTTTCATCTGCTTAGAAAGCCTATGCTCATAATCCTTGGTGAGGTTCTTCTGCTCAGCCTCCTTCTTGGTCAGATCCAATTTGAACTGAGCCAGAGGTTTTGCCAACTCTTTCTCATGGTGGCTGCTTAGCTCCAGCATCTGCTTTCTGTTGGGGCCATAAGGAGCCTGGGCAGGCAGGCGAGAAGTGGCTGGGAGGGGAGGAGCAAGTAGAGGCCAATGAGGCGCCATCAAGTTGGCCATACCCACTCAGTCACATGACCTCCCACTCAGTGACCCGCCCACTCAGCCAGTCATTAGGCAGATCATATTAGTGGTCCACAGGATTTAAAATTATGAATTTAGTGGTCCCTGGGGTCCAAAAGGTTGGGGACCCCTGCTTCAGAGTGTACAATTGTGTGGACAGAAAACAGGCAGCAAATGGGAAGCTGAAGTTCATTAAGCAAATTGCCATCAACTTCTATGGAGGAGAAAACACTTTTTATAATCTGCTTGTTATGGATGTGAATATTATTTTAATATTAATATATTTAATATATTAGTTCAGTCCACATGCTTTGAGGACTATTTAAATGTTAGGCATCCTAGTTGTATGTTTGAAATTGGAGGTATTATACATTTGAATTTTTTCCATTGACAATTTTACAAAGTTGAGGTCTTCTTTAAAATACAGTGATGAGAAAGAGAAAAAAAACTGTGTCCAAAAAGAAAAAAAAAACCAAGGGAAAATAACAGAAAAAACTTCTGTTGGTGAGAAGGTTACTTTTTAGATCCAGAACAAGCATAATGAGACCCAGCAGGTCATAAATGCAATAAAGTGTATAAAGGAGGAGATTTGAAAAATACCAGCCATGCTAAGATAATTGAGCTATTACAGGATATTGACCACTTAGTGGGAATAAGGCCATATCACACTAAGCTTTTCAGCACATATTGTTTATATCCCCCCACTTTTTTTACTTCTTAATGTAATATAGGTTGAATTCTCCCACTGGTTTTAATTGCACATATAAGCCTCTTACAAAGTTCTTTCTGAACTGAGAACAGCCCACTGTTGCTTCTTTAGTTGCGATGATTTGGTAGGGATAAAAAAAGTGAGGCAAAAGGTGATAACAAAGCCAAAGGAGGAAAATTGCCTTCCTGCAAAGGCTGTGAAAAGGTGTTCTGACCTCCCAGGAGAAAGATAGACCTGAGAAACCATACAGTATTGCTGGATAACATTTTGACTTCAGTCTTTGAGGAATGTGTTGGGAACAGATTGTAGCACCAATCTGCGATACCTTAAATTAGCAGCATCTTTTTCCTGCTACTTCCAGGTGATCCTGGGAAAAGATGTAGACATTGCAGGTAATTTCCAGTGCTCTGAAGCACTTTTTTTGGCAGATTATATTAGAAGCTTCACAGCTTTTCAACACAATGTATTTCTTTAAAATATTCTCTATGGTGACCTTCTACCACTGCACCATAGAGTATTTTAACTTATTGCACCTGTGTATGGTTTTCCAATTGCACAGTGACAGGTAGGACAGCACTCCAGAGGGTCAATGTCATTACCCAGAGGATCATTGGTTGCCTCTCCCCTCTTTGGAAGAGCTTTATAGCTCCCCGCTGCCTTAAGAAAATTCAAAACATTCTTAAAGATCCATCTCATCCTGGGCGCCTTTTTTTTAACTATTACCATCTGGCAGATGGTACAGGATAATAAAAACAAGGACAAATAGGCTGAAAAACAGCTTCTATCCCAGGGCAGTATATTGAATTCTACAGTAAAGTGCAATATTAATGCAATAGCAGGTTTTCAATTTTAATTTATTATAAGATGTGAAGGATGTGTGTTTGTGTTTTTATTTTTATAGTTATAATGTACACTGAAGGTGGCACTTAATTTCATTTTACGAAGTGCAATGACAATAAAGTAAACTTTAGTTTAAATGAGGATGGATGGCTAGATGGATGGATGGATGGATGGATGGATGGATGGATGGATGGATGGATGGATGGAGGAACAGACAGACAGACAGACAGACAAACAAGCAAATCGCAAAGAATCAAACAAATGCAGGAGCATGTTCCCTGCATAAATCTTAAATTTATTCAACTAAGCAGGAGGCAGACATTTGGGTCTTCACACCTCTTGAATTATATATCGATTTCAACTTGCTATTCCTCTGCCTCTTATTGGATTGTTTTGCATCTTTTGGTCATGGCAGTCACTCCCATTTGCCTCCCCATTATTCTGTGGTCCTCGAAAGACTGTGAATGCTAAACATTGACACCACTGTTTTTAGCCATTTCAATGAAACATATAACAACTGTCTTGTATGTTATAAAATAGGCATCATAGAGTTATAAAACAGGTGAGAATAAACCCAATCTCTGCAAATAACTTTCACCTATGTGCATTCTGCTATTCAAACCATGTTAAATTTAATTGATCCTTGATCTTAAAAGTCTTACATATCTGCTTTGCAGGTATTTCAACCTTCCATTTCTGCCTTTTTTAAGCATTGAAATGACTGTTGCTGGTTCTCACTCACTGCTTGTATATAATGAAAGGAATGTTTAATTTCTCGAAACTGTGCATTTCTTTAACATGACAAATTTTTTTGCATTCAAAATGACTGCATCTGTAAATAACAAGAATATGCCTTGAATAAAGGCAAGGGAAAAATACTGAAAGATCTATAATGCAATGAGTCATATTATACAAATCTCCAAACTTCATAATTTTATTTTTCCTCATAGTAACTACCTGGTATTCTATGGAGCTTTTCATTTTTCTGTGCATAGAAAAAATTCCAAAAACTATTTTTCCCCAGTTGTTTTAATTGATGCAAAAATAAATTCTTTTCCATGATTTTTCAAAACATGAATATAATGGACTTTTATTCTAGGCAGCAATGCAGTGCTAAGATGCTTTCTTTTCTGCAGTTCCCACTTGGAAATTTTTGTTGTTAGTTGTGAAGTCGTGCTGACTCATTGTGACCCCATGGTAAACGTTCTTCCAGGCCTTCCAGTCCTCTACCATCCTCTGGAGTCCATTTAAGCTCACGCCTACTGCTTCGGTGGCATCCAGCCACCTCATCTCTGTCGTTCCCTTCTTCTTTTGCCCTCAATCTTTCCTAACATTAAGTTCTTCTCCAGTGAGTCCTTCCTTCTCATTAGGTGGCCAAAGTATTTGAATTTCATCTTCAGGATCTGGCCTTCTAAAGAGCAGTCAGGGTTGATCTCCTCTAGGACTGACCGGTTTGATTGCCTTGCAGTCCAAGGGATTCGCAGGAGTCTTCTCCAGCACCATAGTTCAAAGGCCTCCATTCTTTGGTGCTCAGTCTTCCTTATGGTCCAACTTTCACAGCCATACAAAGCCCTATTAAAAGCTTAGAGAGTTACTTTTATCAATTATACCTCAAATTCCTTTGAAATATAAACATTGTAAAGCACTATGGATGCAGATCACAACCCTTTGCATATAGATCAAGAAATTACATCATCGAGTTAGGAAGAAACGAATGTGAGCATATTGCAGTCATATGTCTGGTTTACTAAGATATTGTTGCAGTCCAACAATACTAAGATATTGTTGCAGTCCAAGGGAAGGGATTACCTGTTGTTGTTTTTTAGAAAAAAATGTTTTTTTCCTATGAAATGTTTCTTAGCAAATAGAGCTTTTATATGGAACTTCTCCCAATGTACATGGATACTGACAAAGAATCTCTGAAACTGAATTTGATATTTCTTTTGATTAGGATTTCAGAGCTCATTACATGTAGATACTCTGAGGCCAATAAGAAAATCAGGATTCTGCTCCCAGTTAATAAGGCAATCTATCTTCTTAAGAACTGCATAAATAAGGTGTATTGCAAATTTACGGAGGATAAGACTAAATGCTTTCAGTTGCAAATTGCATTCTTACTGTATGTATACCAGATACAGATAGACATAAATGTGGAGAAATAAATATATAGAATATCTAATTAATGGGGTGTACTTAAGGCCAGGAGTAATCTTTTTTACTATCTGAGGGGAGGAAGCTATAGGAGTAAAAAAAAAAACCCTCCTTTTTAAAAATATAAATAATTTAGAAAAAAGTGTTTATTAAGAAAATTCCATAAATTTTCTTGTAAATACTGAGTGAGACTTACTTCTTATATATAAGACTGCAATCTAATTTTCTTTTTCTTTTTAAATGGTGTGTTATTTCCTTATAAATAAAGATATGTAAGGAGTCTAGCTGCTCGAGCTGATAAATATTGCACAATGGAATTTTAAAAAAAGACTCTGAAAAGTACAACATAGAATTAGAAGTGTTATGGGAACCTTAACTCAGAATGTGATTAAAATTTTGAATAAAGCATTGGTATAAATTCATCATTGTAGGGCTGGATTTAACTCCTAAGTATCATAACTGTTTCAATTATATAAAACTACTCGTTGATTTGGTTCTCAGGATAGATTAATCTTTAATCTTTTATGTACTTATTGGAAACATGTATTCAATCATCAAATGTTTAAATGTCTTTATTACTATTTATAAGTATATCTTTAAATAGAAATAACCAGCTTGCCCTAATATTATCATTTCACATAGTACTTCATTTCACACACTGAAAAAAAGGCATTCATAAAATTTATTCTAACCTCATTCTTTCTCTCAGGTATTGGAGATACAGTGAAGATATAAGAACTATGGACACAGGTTATCCCAAATCAATCACAATCTGGAAAGGTATCCCAGAATCACCTCAGGGAGCCTTTGTTCATAAAGAAAATGGTATGTAGCTTCTTGTTAACACAAATGCTTGCTCCTTCCTTCCTTCCTTCCTTCCTTCCTCATTTATTCAAAGGGTTCTTTGTTAAAAGTGGGTCGCCACAACAGTGCAATAAATACATTTAAGATATCTAATGATTGGAATAGGCCCAAAGCTTTTCTAAATATATGGCATTGCATTGATGCTCAGCTTAAATCACATCTTCAGTGTCAAGCTTGTAACTGATGTAGATGGAGGGAGGGGGAGGAGCCATATTGGGACCATGATTCAGTTTGTTTTATTTCTTTTAATGTCATTTTCTGACAACTACAGATGAGCGAGACATCCAGGAACTGGTATCTCCTTCCCATTTGCTTAGAGGCAAAGCTTATGATTTACTTCCTGTGAAAGGAAACAGCCCCTTCCAATTCCAGCTAAGAAAATATTTGCTTTTACAAATAACAAAATATTTTAGGTCAGAACTTTTTTCACAAACCACCCAAATGGAAATATAATGTTCTAAAAGTCTGGACTTGGTTAGAACCACGTAATACAGAGTTAGAGGCTTAGACTTTGCATAAGTCCATTTAACAAATACAATATTGCATATTCTTTTGAATATCAAATAGTGAACTGAATTGAACTACAGAAATATGTGCATTATATTCTTGATTATGAAGGCCTTCTTTGTATGAATATTAATTGTTGCTTTGGGCTGTTGGCTATTTGATTGTAAAGTTTTAAATTTCCAAATACAGTGGTGCAGTGGTGCAGTACTGCAGCCACTTCAGCTAACTGCTAGCTGCAGTTCGGCGGTTCAAAACTCACCGGCTCAGGGTTGACTCAGCCTTCCATCCTTCCGAGGTGGGTTAAATGAGGATCCAGACTGTGGGCGCAATATGCTGACTCTGTAAACCGCTTACAGAGGGCTGAAAGCCCTATGAAGCGGCATATAAGTCTAACTGCTATTGCTATTGCTAATTGCAATCAATGGTTGGGCTGCAAGCAGTGTACATGCAATCAATTGATCAGTGATTTATTTACTTTTCTTTCTCTTTATCCATGACAGGTCCCCAGTAATATTTTTGTTTCTCTGTAAATGATATGTGATATTTCTTCCCTTATTAAGCATTGTTCCTTCCTTTAGCACAAATCGCCAATTGCTCTAACAAAAGCTTTTCCCTCAGAAATAATTAGTTCCTTGCTCTAAGTCTGCCTTCTCCGTGAAGAGAATCTCTTTTCAGAATGAAGCCTTTTAACTACAGAGGTTTTCTTGCTTTCTTTTTTCAAAAAAGGAAAGTGATTTGAAAAACAAATATCTCTCTCTCCCTCTCCCTCCCTCCCTATCTCTCTTCTCTCTTTCTCTCTCTGTGTGTCTGTGTCTGTGTGTCTCTGTCTGTCTGTCTTTCTCTCTCTCTCTCTCCTACAATCTTTAAAAGCAAATTATCCATGTTGTAGGCATAGTTACATGTCTGTTAGACTCATATCTATATGGTACATAACAGAAATATTTATTGGTTTTCCAGTCCTTCAGTCACACTAAACTTCACAGTCTCTAAAATGTTGGCAATGAAATATCTGGCAATAAAACTAAAAAGAAAGCATATTTCTTTTTTTTGGGGGGGGGGTTGTTTTTAAAAGATAAACTTAGGAAATGCTTTGGATTCTCATAGAATAAGAAAGAAACAAGTTATCTGCTGAAGCCCACCAAAAATGTGCTGCGGATTGTACCCTAAAAGCAGGATTGTATTGGCTATTGCATTAAGCTTAAGCAAGCATAGCAAGCAAGGTTACACAGGAGAAACACCATACCTAGTTTCACAGAACTGTGATTAAACTTTGCCTGAAGTCATTTCCTTCTCCTCTTCAGAGATTTCACTTGAAACTGTATCCTATCGCTTTAGGGGGAAAAGGTTCAGACAACCTGCTTTTAGTTTAGCAACTTACATTAATCTTTTTGGCTCTCAATCATTTGGATGAGGGGAAAGTTGGAGGAGGCTGAAAGGAAGCCGGAAAACATGCCAACTGAGAAGTAGAAGACTATGTTCAGATTTAAGCTATTTAACTCATAGATCTTGTTCTACCTTAAAAGCTTTTTGCTAATATATAAAAATGCTAGCAGTGTTTTTTATTAGCACAGTCAATTTTATTCTCTTTAAACAATACATGTGCATTTTTTTGTGTACAATGCATAAAAACAAAAAATAATTTCAAGAAAACTAGATTTCTCCTAAGTTTCAGCAGAATGTAGGACTATAGTGTGGGGTTAAACTATGTAAGAAACTGGAGTTGCTATCCAAATGAGGCACATACACTTCTGTTTCCAGTTCTCCATGTCTCCTATGTATTATACTATATCCTTTGCTAAATCATCATGTGCTGTGGCATCATTCTCATCTGTTTTCCTAATCCCTGGGAGTATTCAGTACAAATTCTCTATTTAGTGTGCTAATCATCCAACAGCACATTACTTCGTTAAATATCCAAACTTTGCTGCATTTTATAATCACCAGGGAAGCTTTAACTTCTCCACCCCAATGATTTTGGCTACACTGAAAGTACTGTAAGGGAAAATAACAGCTGCATTGAGCTCACTGGGAATAAAAGCCTACAGCCTCCTTGAAGCAGCAAGCTCGGTGCAATTGAAGGTAGAGTTTCCTCTCAACATTGGGAGATGCATTGCAGAGCTGGAGAAACAAATCACTTTCCCATTTTCCTTAAGGAAAGTTGGTTCTCCCTATCCCACTCTATCCTGTTGAAGGAATGGCTAACCAGGATCCAACTTCAGATATGAAAAAGAATAGTAAACTGCCAAAAACGGATTTTGAACATACTAACCAGAATGAAGAGAGAGGAAGTATTGCTCCTATTGCAAACAGCTGAAGACTGACTCATAGACACCTACACTGTGATGGGAGCTGAACAAGGGAGAGTAAAAAAGAAGCAACTAAGAGGTCAAGGAGGATAAGGTGTTTGGGGAATCAGTGCAAAGGAATGTTGTCCGACAGCTTAAGAAAATTATGTTGCTCCAAAATAAGAATTTTATCCTCACCAGTAGGATCTTAGCTTTTGTAGGACATACGTGACAGACTCTGAGGGAGTTTGCTTATAGTAACCCAAAAATCATCATGATGTTATTATTTTGCTGCATTAGATCACCTTCATGGATATAACAAACATATATTGTTCAGCAAGATTCCAAGTGCATTGTCTAATACCACAGCATAATAGTAATTGTTCAAAAGTATAGGGTAATAATAGTAATGATTATTCAGAGTAGAACAATCCAAGCAAATAATCCAAACAAGATAGATTGTGTCAAAATAATGCATATTATTAAGCTAATTAGTAAGTCGATAAATGAACTTGCATTCATAATAAAAGATTTATGGAAGGATAATGGAAACTATCCATGGAAACTCATAGTCCTTCCACAGTGGTAAAACAAAACAGTTTTGAGTTTTCACATTAAAACAGATATTCCATTACCCCAGTCACCCAAAGTATTTTTGCATTCAAATGAAATATTGAAAATATTCTTTGAAAGAAGCTTCTTTGATTTCAGTGGAACTTATTGTTAAACAATTTGGAAACTGCAGAAACTTAAAACTTGCAGAATATGTCAAGGTACATATTTTCTTTCTCCTACCTCTCATTTGAAGCCTTGTCATTCCACCCAAGCTAGTAAGCACATTTAAAAATGGGGGAAAGATTGTGTCTATTGGCATCAAAATAAAATTATTTCAAAGCAGCTTCACCTGCATTTAATTTTTAGAAAGATAATGAAAATTAATAAATGGCCAAGCCAAGTTGTTTTTACATTCTTGTCATAGAAATTTGAACTGGAAAGCAAAAAAAAAAAGTGGGGGTGCTTAATTTGAATAGGGCACAGATGTCAAACTTGCCACATCACATTGCTAACACATGTATTTCCCATTTGTGGACCTGGGATAGGCATGTCCTGCCCATGATGCATCCAGCCTGCAGGCTGCCAGTTTGCCACCCCTGGAATAAGTGATTTAAAAAAATAAAGATTTGTGTTCTTTGTCATTCAAAGACAAAGCTTATTGTTTATATGTTTGTTATATTATTGGAATGCACTTTTGTGATTTTTCCAAATTAATTCTACTTATTTTTTTTACTACCTCTCACATTGCGAGAGGCAAAGTTATAAAACTGAGTAAAACTCCCAATTGTTTGCATGCAGTTGATAAATAACAGGAGGTTGTATACCCCTTGTGAAAGTTTTTATTGGATTGATACCATTTTTCAGCTGAAACAGTGAAATCTTTACATTTTTTTTGGCAGAGAGGTTGATTTCTGCAATTAGGCACCCTGTAATTGTCCTGGCTTGCTTTTGAATGATGAAATTCTAACTCCCTCCTGAAGATAGGAAGCTGTGTACACCTGTTTTATGTTTCAGAGTTCATTTTAAAGATGATGATGCAACAGGGAAGATATTCAGGAGGGTGGGAGCAATTTAACTAACTCACTGTTATAATTTGCAACAACTAACCAATATTCCTTTGCTCCTTGAGCAAATCGGACTCAAGTTATTTTCAAATGTCAATTTGAAACTGTATTTAAAACTTAATTCTTCAATCACATTGAACAAATTAGACTTCAGGGCATGACTCAACCAGAATTGTTGATTGGTGCACAAACAGTCTAATTTTATGGAAATAGAAGAATTGTTTTATGGAAAAAATGATTCATAAAATTGCATAGCAATCTATTCTAAAGTTAGTGTATAGAATCAGGATGCTATTTTGACTAAGTGCAGAGTTCTTGTATTCATTTGCAAATTGCAGTTGCATTCTCACTTGCATTAGGTTCTTTTACTGAGAGATGTCCAAATATCAATCCATTGAAATAATTCAATATTTGTTTCCAAATAGGCTTTACATATTTCTACAAAGGCAAAGAATACTGGAAATTCAACAATCAAATGCTCCGGGTGGAACCGGGATATCCTAGATCTATCCTCAAGGATTTTATGGGCTGTGATGGACCAGCAGACCGGGACAAAGACCGACACAGCCCTCAAGATGATGTAGACATTGTCATCAAACTGGACAACACAGCCAGCACTGTGAAAGCTATAGCCATTGTCATTCCTTGCATACTGGCCCTGTGCCTCCTTGTATTGGTTTACACTGTGTTCCAGTTCAAGAGGAAAGGAACACCCCGCCACATACTTTACTGCAAACGCTCTATGCAAGAGTGGGTGTGATGTAGGGATATTTTTTCTTCTTCTTTTCTCCCAGGAGTAGTGGTAACATGAAATCCAACAAAAGAGCTGTTACGGAGTTTCCTATCAAGGAGCAGGCCTGGGTCTGTCTCAGCCAGGGATGATCTTTAAATTCCAGGGGGCTGCTTGTCCTGCACAAGAGTGAGAATTTTCTCCAGTAGGAAGCTTCAGTCGTACACAGTACCTGCCGTTTCTCCAGTCCTTCGTCTGTCTTTGTCATTCAGTTCCAGCCTTTCCTCTGCACGCTCAATATACCCAATGCAAAACAATCAGGATATTCATAAAAAAAGAACAACATGGAAAAAAAAGAAGAATCTCTGGCATCCCAGTTGGGTCGGTCTTTCTTTCTTTCTTTCTTTCTTTCTTTCTTTCCTTTCTTTCTTTCTTTCTTTTTCTTTCTTTTTCACTTTGAAAGAATTTTGTGTGAGGTTAAAAAAAAGAAAAGAAAACATATAAGCATTTTTAAAGAGAAAAGATAGAATATCTAAAACACAACAATCACAATGGAACTTTCAGGAAGTGTGAAGATCCAAAACAGCTTTGTCTCCAAAGAGGATTACTTTCTGTCAGCTACAGATATAGTCCTATACTCCTACATATAATTTTTATCAAGTGGGAGATCAGGATGACACACAGGAATTCTGACTGTTTGGACAGCCATTTTCCAACAAACAAGGGGCCAAAATATCTGCAATATAGTAACAGCCTTAATAATATATTCATTTTGTGTTTTATACAATTGTTCAGAGATATGTCCTCAATGTTTTCACACATTTATATTCATTACTATATTCAGAGAGTATCCTTTTTACTTATTGGTTTAGCACTTATTGGTTTCTCGCCAGTCCATTTCCTCTTTTCTCCAGAATTGTATCAGGCGACTTGGTCCCAGGCTTTCCATAAGCTTCTCAGAAACCTTATTTTGAAACCAGACTAGAAAACAGCAAAATCCAGAATTAAAAATGCAATCAAATAACATTAAAAGTTACTGAGAAATGTAAGACTAGTGCTAACTTTATATAATCAGTGTTTCTTTGAGAACTATCAGGCCAGTTTTCAGAGTGGAAAATAATATTGATTGAAATGGTAATAGTACACAGATTCTGCTTTTACTTAAAGGTAACACTCTATAACTCATAAATCAGATCTACAGAGCCTTCAATGCCATTGCTACCTTCTCCTATCACTGTTGTTTCTAGTGTGTTTACAGGACACATTTTCTTATGTTACCCCATAGTAGCATAATGAAGAGGAAGCCAGAATGGGTTTGGCAGTGGTCAAGTGGATTTGCAGATAATGGAAGACAGTTATTAGGCCTGGGATTGAATCAGTCCATCGCAATACTAGACAGAATGCAGAAATAAGAATGTGGCTATTTCTAGTAAATAGCCCCATTGGGGATAATACAATAAAAGGTTACCATGGATTTTCCAATTGATTTCTGGGTTTATTTATTTATTTTAAATTTGCCATACCCAATGTGTAGTGACAGTTCTTCAACATTGCCTCCTTGTCTTCAGCTGGTGCTATGCCAAGCCATTTTATCAGTCTCCCATGTCTCTCTGCTGCTCTTTTTCTCCCAACACTATTGATCTCATTATTGGTAGACCCCATGGGTCCCATTGACAAATAATGAGCTTCCCTTACACTCTTGAAAAGTGGGTGTGCGAACTGTTTTTTTTTTTTAAATTCTGCCAGAAAACATGGCAGAGCACTTGATGAGTGGCATTACGTTCTTATCATGCAAGTGACCTTTTCTTTGGTACTGTGCTTGGAGGGCCATCCATCGTACCTTTGTGAACCACAATGGGTAGAATTAAACACTTGGCTGCAGTTTGGCTGGAGACAGATACATATAATTTGCAGCAATTCAAACACCGCATGCTAGCATGAGGCAATACTACCTATGGATTACATTGTCTCTGCTCCCTAGTTTTGTGGGGCTTTTTTTGTGCTGAGCTCTGTTGATTAGAAATGACAGCAGTATAATGTGGATGAATAGAAGAGAAAGAGACGCTGCTGGAAACAGTCCCTCTATCATACTACCTTCAGCTTTCATGAAAGCGTTGGTCCTTCTCCAGCTTAAGAACAATAGGAAAATGGGGTTTAATTGTGGAACTAGACATAACTCTTCTATGTAGCAATTGGCTTCATTTTTTATTTTTAAAAGAGCTTGTCTTTTTATTTTATTTTTAAAAAATACTATTCTGCATGAGTACAGAACTTGCTTTTGAATATGGACACTTATAGGCATAGTTAACCCTATCAAGGAGAAGAGAAAGCAACATCTGATACTGCTTGGCTGCTGTTTCATCTTCCCCCCTCTTCACAAAATGTGGTCATTTGGTATTCATCTTGGTTCTCAAAGGATTGGCAAGACCTCTGACATTTAGCTGTGCACTAAGTCACGGAAAGAACCCAGGGGACTACCTGGCATTTTGTCATCTTATGTAATTTTATGCTAACAGCAGTATTGTCATTTCCATGTGACCTGCAGAGCAGGTTATATATTATTATTTTTTTCCTAGAGAAAAGTCAGCAACTGACAGACCTCTTTTATTGATTTTAGGAGCTGCTTCTTGCAGTGACAAGTTTTTTACAGTCACTAGGCTGTGAATTTATGAAAAGTGTTCAGAAAGAATGCACCCCACTAGACAGACACCTGACTTTTTATGAAAGCTAGGATTCCAGGGAGGTAGCTTTTGATACAATGAACAGCTTGCCTTGAACTTCATTGATCTGTTGATTGTCATGACTGAGTTAAACATTGTCTTCATGAAAAAGAGAAAAACCTTTGCTGTCTGAATTTCCTTACTGTGTACTATTTGATGTCTTTGCTCTTTGACCTTTAACTTGCAAACTGGCACAAGCTGAATGGGAAATAAGATGTTTCCAAACATTTTGGATTGGGACTACATTTTTACAAGGGGAAAAAAAGCTTAATGTATGTTGTCTGAATTCATCTGTTCTATCACAGAAGGGAAAGGAGTGAGAAGTCCTTCTTCTAGTTGGAATATATGCAGACAATCTGATCTTATTCCTGCTTAGTTCCAACTGACTCCATGGGGAGAGAATTTCTCAATGGAATGTGCCCAGCATTAGTAACTGGTACAAGGAGAATAGAAAAATTGCTATGTATACATGCATACTCTTAATAATGAGCTACAGTATACACATTTCTATTTAATTTTGATAAAAATGTTTCATGTGAAACCAATCCTTTCTACATATGACTTGTTTTAAATGCATTCTAAAATGCATACAAATACTAAAATACTTGAAAACAGCCATCGTTGACATGTATGGATTCATACATGTGTGTACACACACAAATACACAGACATATACTAGGCTGAAAACGGTTTCTTACTAATTTCCTAATCAACATTACCAAATCATTTTATAGAGAGTGTAAGTATATATGCGTATTATTTTTTGGTAATGACTAGCTGGACTGCCTTGAATTTATATTTCTATTGAGTACAGCATGAAGATTAGTATGATTCAAATGAACATGATTTTGGGCTTTATTTTTTATTCTGAATTGAGGGTTTATTTTGTAAAAGAGGCATGTAATACAGGATTGCGCAGACAACACTCCCATCAACATAAACAGATCGATGAATGGATGATAAAATGAAAGAGAAAAGAATCTCTTCATTTATAGCACATATGCATTGCAAATAGAGGTTTGGAATCTCTTAAAGGTATGATATACGGTATTTTAACAATTGTACCACTGTGAGATCATTATATTAGCCAGTTATATCTAACTCAGCTGATGATGCATTACATGACTTATGCATGGTGAACAGATCCCAGAGTTCTCCATTTTTTTACCCTTTCCTTTCAAAACATATCAGTTAGCTGGAAAAGGCATTATAGGTTTTTATCATTAATCAGTTATGCTACTAAGATAGTATTTTTTTCTTTTGTCTCAAGTACTCTTGTGCTTAATTTCAACTAAAACAATTAAATTACATTGGTTGTATTTAATTTGAGCTAATTAGTTAGCTTTGGCATTCATCATATGAATGAATCTATTCTGAAGTTGGATTGAATCCATAACATTTATATGTTATTGCAAGAAACTAAAAGTGAATGTTGATATTGATACATTAAGACAGGTGATTGCATACAGGTTTGGTAAATAATAAAAACTTTGGACACATCAATTGAAACTTCCCAAAAGTGATTGTCAGCATTGGCTGATCTGTATATGGAAAATGGAAACATACGGTAGATATATTATGAACATTCACAAAACTGACAGATGGATAACAGTCAATAAACTTTGCATCTTTGCTGTTATATATCCATTACTTTAATATACCATGACAATATTTATTCCCTTACTCATTTAAATATTTTATTTCCCTTTCAGATTTCCTTAAAAACAATGAAGAAGAAGGCACACCACTGTTTTTTTTTAAATAAGGGAAAACAAATATTTGTATTTGATGGAGTTATACAATAGTTTTACAAAAAGTGAATGGTAATAATGTATAGTGCTAGATACAACATGAATGCATAAATATGAAAAGTTGGGGCATATTTTTGTCATAGAAGGAAAAGTTACGTCATTATTTCTTTTATAAAGCAATCAACTTATTTTTTTTTCAGCCCTCTGTTCTTGTAACTCCAGTCTTCAAATTATTTTTTATCTTCACTTCCACAGACATGTGGATGCATATAAGTTCAGTATAAGGATGTAAATTTATTGAGTAATGGAAATCTTATGACATAAAAAGCAAAATATTACATTCCAGAATTTTTTTTTAAAGAAGGACCTGTAACTTTTAGTAAGAAATTCAAGAAAATTCCAATTTTAGAAATGAAAAGTAGCATTGGCTTTTAAATAAATCATTTATTTTGAATTTAAAAATACAAATGTTCCTATATAGATGAGAATAACTTCATCATAGATACAATATGGACAATGGGTAAATCAGTGAAACTTCACAACATACATACATACATACATACATACATACATACATACACACACACACACACACACACACACACACACACACACCTATTTTTAATAAACACACCTATGCTTATATTGCTCAATCAACATTGTTAGGTCAGCCCATCTGCATAGTTAGGGTGTGCTATAGTTGTAACGGGATAAATAGCATGTTCTGTTTGTCATAAACTGTTTTGATTTAACCACTTTAGAGAAAAACAAATATTTGATATTCAATTATCTGATATGGAAAAAATAGGCTATGACTCCAAATAAGAGATTCTGAAATCTCTGACTAAAATTTGAAAATATCCCTCCCTCCCTCCCTCCCTCTCTCTCTCTCTCTCTCTCTCTCTCTCCTCTTTCTCGCCCTCTCTGGCTCTCTTTTTTTTTTTAAGACAAGTACAGCTTACAGAAGCAGAAGAATGTAGTCAAAATTTTGTGAAAACATATCAACTAATTAAATGTTGTATTGAAACTTTCCATATCTAACTAGATTATGGAAATAATTGAGTATTCATGCCAATTTTGCCTACTAAAACATATGCAATAAGTGAATCTAATAAGTACAGTTTTGATACTTATATATTTGTACTATATAACCCAATTCTATACATGTTTGTTTGCCATCTCTTGAGTTCTTTAGAGTTTTTACTTATGTATAAACTGTAATGTGCAGATGACTACATTAGTTATAATAGTGTATTCTTCAAATCATATACACTAATGGCCGTTTAGTTTCTTTATTTGAGGACTGAGAGGTTTCTATTCAACTATCTTCATAATTTTATTTTACCAGACCACAATTCTGGTGTTTGAAATGATTGCTACGCATCATATAAAACAAGGGATTCTGTTCTGGTTTGTTGATATGAATGTATTGTGCTAAGTGACAATCTTGAATGAAGTTTCACTATTCTTCATCTTGTAACTAGGCTTGTGAATGTCACCCACTGGAAAAAAAAGATTCAAATTATCAATTAATATAAATATATATCTGTAATATCTGGTGTGCACATTCACTAATAGATCCTTACATCTTTACATTACATAATTGGGCAAATAGCATCTTCTCTAATATTTTGATAACTTTGGACATCTAGATCAACTAAGCACATTAAGTGGTAACTCCTATAACAAGAAAAACAAGACCTGTTTTTCTGTCATTCCTGACTACTTTAGTAAAAATTAAGCAGATAAGAATAGGAAATGCTTAATCCCATATACTTTGGGACAAGTTTATTAAATCATAGATCTGTTTCTTTTTTCATTAACTCTTAAGTTCACAAACTGCAGGAATCTGTCAGACATTGCTGCATGGTAGACTGGCTGTACTTTATGTTACAACAATATGTTTAAAAAGTTATTAGAGGAATTACACCTAGTGATAACGGAATTAATGCTGATATCTGGGTTACATGCAAACTATGCTGTACTCCCATTTTATCCTACTAATTATACTCAAAGTATTCAAATTCTGAGTTTAAATAGTTGACTATTGTAAAAGGCAAACTAAAATTTATTTCTCAAATTAAGTAGATTTATTAAACACAACCTTTAATTTAATAGTGCCCTAAGTTTCCCAAATTGCTGGTTTCTCATGAAAAATAATCAAATGCAAAATTTCCATGCTACAACATTGATGGAGCTGTTTAAAGCAGGGATATAGATGTAACATTCAAGTTAATTATTAGTGTAAGAATATATCATTCCAGTTGAGCAAAATGTTCAGTATTAGTGCTATGATATTCTCTAGGCATATAGAAGATGTGCTACAGATTCGCAAACCAATTAAAATAGAATAAGGAAAGAATGAAGTAAAATGCAAAAAAAAAAGTCCTCAGCAAGTTCATTGACATGCATTTTTCTTTTCTTGTAATTTTTTTGGCATCCTATAAAGGGTAAAGGTCATTTCCCAATAAATTTAACCAGTTTCTTAAAATGTTGAACTTCTGCTAACAGTATTTTTTGTGTTTTCCATTGATTTCCTTTGATTGAATTAGTGCAAGCAGCCCCTAGTGGTGAGACATGTCTTTGGGTTTCAGATTTCAGTCTGCCATTGACTCACACCAACATAAGACTAAGATAAACATACATAGAGTCTTGAATTACAAAGTTAAATATTGTAGGTTGGTGATTTTTCCCTATACCCTTGCTGGCATGAGTATAGTGTCCAAGGTGGTACTTGCCTGGCATCATTCCAGAAGTTAGGCTGGGTCTAAATAATAATAGCATACATTTTATGGGTGCCTTACAGTTTCATCATTACATAGGTTAGATGTTGGTCCTTTCCTTTACCTGTCAAACTATTTACTATTTTGTAGAATTCCATTTAGATTCTCTGAATATGCTCTCACCAGCTTTATGATTCAACAAGCTCTGTTCAGACCATTCTGTAAACATTGACACAATTCTATCTGAGCCCGGGATTGCCACTTATTTTCACTTTATGACTAAGAATCTTATGGTGGTATTTCTGCACTGTCGAGGTTTCTGTCTTAGTTTTGCTATGTAATCCATATGCTGCCAGACTACTCAACTACAAGATGTTGACATGGCCTTTAAATGCAGTTTTCTCTGGTCTGATCCTCTCTGTAGCAATACCTCTTTCCAGCTCTAAGCACCTCATGCATCTTTAGGAAAAGCTGGAAATTTTAAAACTTCAGCAGTTTATTTTAAGGAATATGGGAGGTAGGATATATAAACCCAATGTAGAGGTGACCTTATGTAGTGTGATTGATCTGTTTGTCATTTCTAAGAAAACAACAAATCCAGAGGTGTTTTTTTTTAAAATAGACATTTTGTAGGGTTCTTCATCTTCAGAACTCTGGAGCTTTGAACCTGATACAAACTCAACACTTTCTTGCTATTCATTGAAGTAGTTTCTTTTTAGGCTTTTGTTGAAACCTGAAAAATGGTTCCACTTGCTTTAAGAATCACATTAATTTTAATGAGTGGGTTTCTCTCGGCAATGACACTTTTTCAGACTTGACAGGAGAGGTGCTGCACTTGCACTGATTGTGAATCATTTCCAATGTGTCCACAATCCTGATACTTACCTATATGCATTAAAAGGAAGGTTTATGAATATTTCTTCAAAATTACATGCTGATCTAGCCCAAGTTCACAACTAAAATATGATTCCTACCTGATGATTTATTGCTGATCAGAAATCAGCAATTTCTGGAAGGAATTGATTTCCTTTTTCACTCTCTTGCTTTTAGGTTTTTCCTAACTCAATAGTTGTTGAAAAATAAAAACACTACTACCACTATCTGTATTAGAGCTGCCATATGAAAAAAAAATATCCAGTTACACAGTTGATAGCAGCAAAGAAACACAGCTAATTTTTATCAATTGCTGTCACCTAGTGACCATCTGAATTTCTGTAGCTTTGTCTTGTTTTGTTTTTCGCTAAGTGATCTACATCAATGGTTTCCTTTACTTCAAGGATGTTTATCATACTTTGCAAGAAAAACTTTTTCCAGCAAACCTCTATATTGTAAGGCACATGATACAAGCAAGACACTAGAAGGTCAATCAATTTACACAATATAGTAGAATGTTAGTGGAACATTCTAGAGCGCTTAACTATTTAACAGGATTATTCTGATGTGATTCCTTTATGCTTCTAGGGATGAAGAGTAAGATTTTGACCTAGAAGTAATACATTATCTAATTATGACAAATCAACTCTCCTCCTTTTTAATTTACTTTCTCACTTACAATATGATACCTGAAAATGTATTTGATTTAACGCTACAGACAAGACAAAAAAGAATATAGGAACTTTAGTATCACTTATGTTTTCAAACCCACCCTACCCTCTGCCCACAAGTTGTAATATTCTTCAGTAAGTGGAAGGTCCTTTTAGAGGCAAGTACAATTGCTATTAAAAAAAAGCTAACAAGCAAAACAGACTTATATACCTATGTGTAGAAATATAACCACATTTTTTTTCCTTCTGACTTTCCCTCATTTAGAGCAGAGTAGGTACAGAGTACTGCAGGTAAAGAAACAACAAATTCTATGAATTTACCATAGGACAATTGAACAAAATTAAACAACATTACTGTCTTTTTCCCAAAACATTTCTTCATTAATCATTTAACAAATGACATGTTATTCCTTCAAGTACTTTCTATGGACAAACACAATATTTGTTTGTGTGCTAAAGCAAGGCTGACTTAAATGGTGCTAAAGTGTATAATATTAAAGACCATCAGATATAAGCAGGCAAATATTTGTGGTGCTTCTAGAGATTTTTTTTTCTTGATGAGTTTAACAGTGTTTTATTATACATACATTATTTTTATTAGTAAATCAAAGTCTTATAATGCACTGTTAAATAAAATGGATTAATTAATCTCTGTACCAGTTCATCAAATTATTATTGTTTTATTCTTTATAATATTGCATAATTAAAGGTCAAGGGTCATGATATTAATCATATTGCTGTAAATCAGTTACATAACTCAGCATTTTTTTTCAATGAAATACTTATGTTTACAATAGTATAATAACCCATTAACTGCTGCATCAACCTTTAACCACAAAATAAAAATGTCATATGCTAGAATCGTCTTTTTTTGGTTCTTGTTCGGCAATCAAAGAGTTAAGGGCTGTGCAGTGCTTTGTTTCCTATTTATTAATTTCTATTTATTTTGTGGGGAATTTTTTGTTTTTATCTGAGGAGGGATTTGGGTGGGGCAGTTCTCATCTGCTGTAAGTGTCTTAACCAAGGGAAGGGTTCAAATGGCTTTTTTATACTATCTTATGTACTTATCATCATTTCATTGTGTTGTATTAAAAAAAACTGTCAATAAATAAGAAAGCAGAAAAATGTTTCAAAAGATAATTTTATTTAGCCTTTATTATTCACCACAATTTGACCCTTAGCTTCATTTTTTTTCCTGAACAGCGGTACTTATATTTTTCTGAACAAAACTTTTTCATGTTGAAGATAGTGATACCTTAGTTATATTATACATGTTCCTTCATTGTCTGAAGTGAAATTAGAAGTTCTTTCCACAGTGCTAAAAATTCTAAGACAAATTTAGAGGAAGCATTGGTGAAGAAGGAATTGGTTCAAAATTATCTATATCATTATATGAATCTTCTGACTCAAAAAGCTCAGAATCGATACACACCAAACTTTACTGGGAATAATTATCTTGAATATTAGCATAGTACTTAGTTTAAATATTTCAGATTTTTTCATCTAGCAAAATTCCGATTCCATTATTTTAGTCAATATGAACATTCTGCACCATATATGTCCAAATCTCCTGTACTACTTACAAGTTAAATTTGTCTTTGAAAGTTCATAGATGTTCTTTTGAGGGGGCACTTCCACCTTGTCAATCCTAAATTGATCTGCAACTGATTTTCAAGAGATTATCTATGAAAAGCAAGCATGTAAATAAACTGAATAGAAGAATAAGATGTAATTAAAACAAAAAAATGAAACCTATTGAATTTTGTGAAGTACAACACGAGCTTGTAAGTCATTGTTTAAAGAAAAATCCATTGACACCCTCCCCCATTTAACATAGCAGTAAATAATGTTGATTAATAAACAGGTAGGTTTTTATATTTACAAGAGATAATATGTTTGCTCCAAGAAGAAAAGATTATACTGGATATTTTTCATGATGAAAATGAGTATGAACCATTACAATAGGGCTGGAAGAAACAGTAAACTGGGAATATTTGACAGGTGCCTCAGCAACTACTTCATGGAAAGAACTGATGAGAAGAAAAAGAAAGAAACAGAAAAAGAAAAGAAAAGAAAGTAAATACATATGTATCAATGTATTGTATGTATGTATTTAATAAATGAATTACTGGATGAATTTCACAACTGGCACCAAAGAAAATACTATAATAAGATAGATGACTTCTGCTCAGAAATAAATAGAAGCAATAAGTATGCAGACATGTATGCAAATATTTCTGCAAATCTTAAAAATTGTGTCTTATTTAGACAGAATTCATGAAGGAATTATTTGCATATTCAATTAGAAATATATGTATCATGCATTAAAGCTTAATTATGTTGGGTGAACAGGGCTAACAGTCATAATGCTTCATCTCACAAACTACAGAAAAAGGAATAAACAGAGTTGGAAGGGACCTTGGAGGTCTTCTAGTCCATCCTCGGCTTAGGCAGGAAGCCCTACATCACTTCAGACAGACAAATGATTATCCAATATCTTCTTTAAAACTTACAGCGTTGGAGTGTTCACAACTTCTGGAGGCAAGTTGTTCCACTGATTAATTGTTCTGTCAGGAAATTTCTCCTTAGTTCTAGGTTGCTTCTCTCCTTGATTAGTTTCCACCCATTGTTTGTTGTCCTGCCCTCAGGTGCTTTGGAGAATAGCTTGACTCCCTCGTCTTTGTGGCAACCCCTGACATATTGGAACATTGCTATCATGTCACCCCTAGTCCTTCTTTCATTAAACTAGACATACCCAGTTCCTGCAACCGTTCTTCATATGTTTTAGTCTCCAGTCCCCTAATCATCTTTGTTGCTCTTCTCTGCACTCTTTCTAGAGTCTCCACATCTTTTCTACATTGTGGTGACCAAAACTGAATGCAGTATTCCAAGTGTGGCCTTACCAAGGCATTATAAAGTGATATTAACACTTCATGTGATCTTGATTCTATCCCTCTGTTTATACAGCCTAGAACTGTGTTGGCTTTTTTGGCAGCTGCTGCACATTGCTGGCTCAAAATTGATATCATTCACCATTTTTAAAAATTATGCCTTTTCACAAAAAAAAGGCTGTTTATAATTACCTTATTCCTATTGGAGGGGGAGACCATCTACAGGCTGCTGTGAAGAATATTCTAGCTCTTTGGCAGATAATGCTGCTCATATTTGTTCCAAGCTGGACCCACACTTGGTCTTGTGGTACCATCTGGGATGAACTGAATTTGGATACCTTTATTGAGTTCTCTGCATTGTTGCTTTGACTATCTGTTTTCAGCACTTGGACCCATTTTTTTCTCTCTGAAAAAAACAAATTAAAAAAGTGATTTTCCATCCTTGGAAACCCAAGAAGGACTATATAATGTTAAAAATTTGAGAGCAATATTATCAGGATGAAAAAGTCAGGCAACAATAATATGCATGTGAAAACCTGAGACATGACAAGAACACCATAGCAACCTGAAGGATCTGCATGAAGATGGGCTGGGAATAAAATGGAAATGACAACTTTACTTAAAAATATCATTACGGTTTTAGTTCTAATAGCTGAGACCAATGCAGAAAGTTTGAAGAGTAGACCTGCACAGCTGATTAGGATGTCTATTAAGCCCACATGTGGTTCCTATCAGCATCTCCTTAAAGAGGTATTTTTGTGGGCTTGTATTGAATTTGTTTGTTTGTTTGTTTGTTCTGAAAGTGTGATAAGACAGAGATGGGCAATAGGCATAAAGCCAATAGTTGTTAGGATCTGAGGGCTGCAAAATAGAGGAACCAAGGGCCACAAATTGCCTACCACTATTCTAAACACCTGTGATTTATCCATCCTTCTCCCTTGTTTGCCCAGGATCCATGCATTCAGCTGAGAGGTATAAAGGGGATCTGTAATTGCATCCCTCTTACATTGTTTTTTTCAGTCGTCCCCCCCCCCCATTTTAGCTTATATGGTCCTGCATTCATTACTCAACATAATAAGACTGGAGAATACAGGTAGTAAGCAAACTAGCCAAGGGTGCACAAAATGTGAGTAGCTGTCTGATTCTATCTAAAATATTCAGGCAAACACATGAATTTGGTGATAATTTCTGGATTAGAGCATGCCTTCTTATAGCCATTTTGGAAGAAAAAAAATAAAACTAGACAAAACTTTTGGTGAGCTCCAGCAGAAATCTATGTTTGCATTTGTCCTTTCTTCATTTTTTCCAGTTGATACATGCCTATTCTGTTATTATGCTAACTATTCTCTGAATAACAGAGCTTAATTATGCAGAAGAAAATATATTTATCAACTACTACTATCGGAAGTAACAACTGAAACTGACAAGGAATGAAGCAAATTGCCTTAGGCCAAACACCATTTTATAAACATCATACAGGTTCCTTCATATTCCAGTCCAGAAAGAGAGAGGGAGGGAGGGAGGGAGGGAGAGAGGGAGAGATGTTAAGTTCAGTAAAACTGATCGGATCACATTCATATTAGATTTGTCCAACCTAATACCTTCCAAACTGGGATACAGTTTTCAAAATTTCCAACCAGCATAGCCACTGGCTGATATATAGGGTATCAGGCCAGCAGCCATCTTTTCATTTGGATCTTTGGCCTGCCACACTTTATATTATTCTACTATGAATTTTCTATTGTGGAAAAATGGGATCAGGGATTGTACTGAGTTAGAGGCTATATAGCCAAAACAAAATTTCTTCTGGAAAGCCAAGGTCACCCTTTATCTCTGCACCTCTGCACCTGACTGGAATTGAATGGGTGGAATTGGCAGCATGGCAGTGGAGATTGGACCATGTGATGGACTTGTGGGTGTGGGGCAAGATCTTGAACTTTCAACTAGGTGGGGAAAACTGGGAAGCTTTCAGATTCGGGTTTTCCCAGATGTGCCAACATGGCCCTCTTAATAAATTGGAATTTTAAGCAATACTTTGTCTTGGACTCTGGTTTACTTTTGTATGCTATTTGGAACACTGACATAGGGTTGAAATGAAAGAAGGAAAGAAAGCTTTTCCTTTTGAATAATTTTCTTCCTCATTAAATTCAATCTGCTGTAAAATCAAATATTTCTGATGAGTCGAGATAATATTTCTTATGGGTAGAGACATACACTTAAAGGAAATATTAGATTATCTAGAGGCTACTGTGACAGTAGACATCTCCATATCACTGTAAATTATAGAACAAGGATTTCCTATTTCTCTCTCCTACATTTAAGTTCTGCCATTTACACTGGTACAGCCATCACATTTACCAGGGTTTTTTTATTCATTCTGTCTTCTTTGCTATGAATGTTGGTAGCAAGAGGACTTAAGGAATACATTGTCAGTAAAGACAGCCTACTTTAGATTACAGAATGTGAACTGAAGACACATTCATGCATGTGAATGCACTACTGTTTAAGGAGTTATTTCTTCCTGTCTTGCACTCCAGCTCATGATTCATTAAGTAACATTTCTGTTAATTCAATAAAGTACATGCAACGTTGTCCTTCTCCCATTTACCAGAACTCCGCCCTCCAAATATCTTCCTTTTCCATAGCTTCGCAGGCTTTACTGTTCTAGTTAGAGTCAAAGGATAACTCAGATTTGGTCTTTTCAGACAAACTACTCTAAACATGGTGAATCTATGTAGTCTTCATTTCTAATAGCCGTTGAGAGAACCCTCACTATCCTCGCTCAGGTTTTATTCCATCAAAACTAATACATATCTCGTAATTCACTTTACTGTATAACATCAATAGCTTCCAGAAAGTAGAAAAGAGAATGTGAGAAAGAGGGTATTAAAACACCGATAACCAAGTTTCAAGAGTCCAAAAACTTTATCATATTACAGGATGTTAAATAATTTCAAACCCATATCCAGTGTCAGAAGTCATCAAATGCAGTATCTTGAGACATAGTACTCTTTGCCGAATAGTTTCCACAATACTGCATAGGCCTTTTTTCCTGCTGCAAAACACACTGCTGTTCACATTCTTTTTTTATATGGTGGTTTTTATTTTATTTCCAAAGTTAGAATGCAAACTTCAACAGAAAAATGAAAACAAACAATAAACAAAACTAAACAAGGTAAATTGTGCATAAAAAAGAAAACAAATACACATATATTTCCCTTCCTAGTTGAATACTGATGAATATATTTCAACAATAATACTTTCCCTCCTGCAAAACAGGGGGGATTTAGACAATTTATACACTTCTACAGCTCTAGTTGCCCAACCAATTTGACTTACCATCTATTTACCATAAGAAAAATCAGTTAACAATAAAGCGAACAACAAAACTAAATTTCAAATCCCTCTGTTAAGAATCTATTACTGTATATACTTTAACAGATCTCCTGATAAAAACAGTGCCTGATCAGCAATAATATAGTTTTTCAAAAGTTATAAAATAGTTCTAATCATCTCTTATAATTGTCTATGATAACTGAGGCTGAAGAAAGTAAAACCAACATCTGGTATCCTATAGGTTTCCCACTCCAGTTTTATGAACAGTTATTACTTTAAGTCCCCAATCCTGATTATATCACAAAATATAATTAAGTTTGAAAATTATTTAATAAACGCAAAGAAAATTAATCCCAATTTATGTCAGTTGTATATTCTGCATGGGAGTCGTACCATTTGCCATTCTGAGAAGCTTAATATATTATTCAATTTCCGCAGCAAAGGTATTTATTGGGAAGTTGTGACATCTGCTATATGGAACTGCCAGGCATAATTTCATTAGGTGAAATAGTGAAGCTGATATCTGAACATCTGGGACACTTAGAATTTCCAGCTGCATTCTTCTGGCAGTTAAGAAAGGAAATAGATGGGGAAAATATGGAAAGACCAAGAGTTCAGAAATGTCACCTAAAGTTAAATATTTAAATTAAATTAAAATTATCAACTTTTTTTCCTCCTCCTTCTCAGCTGAGCCTACTTTGCAGATAGTAGTTCCCAGGGAAAATAAAACAATAAACTCAAAAACGGATTAAGAAAATAAAATAGATGTAATTGTAATCTCTCCAAAAAATATCTTACAAGTATTATTTTATTCTTTTCTTTTATGAAAAAGGCAATCTACTAAACAATGAAGTCCCAAAATATTTTTTGTTAAAATGCCCTAAAATAGTGGTTATTAGGCTCCCAGCTCATAAAACCAACAGCTCTGAGTAAAGACTTGTTAAGGATTGTATGGAAAAATATACTTTATAAATCACAAATAAATTACATTTGCATCAGTAAGAAAGGCCCAAATCCAGACCTTGGGGCTAACACCTAACTTGCAGTCACTCTGATCTACCTTCTTTTAGTATTATAAGTATTCTAAGATGTACCCCTTTTACACTACCCTTTTGAAATGTTTAGCCATCTTGTTATCTGGCTTTTGCTCTCTTCTTCAGAATCATATAAAATTAAATTCCAGTACCAAAGGGTACCTGAGGTTATTGTCACTTCCTTGATCTTTGTGTAGCTACATTTCTGTTGCAAGCATAACATGATTTTAAACAGAGAAATCAATTGTTAACTAAGAAAACTACCTCAACCCAACTTTTACAGATCTATTTTAAACCTCATCATCCAGAAGTAAATTGTGTATCTAAGATGAAAAAAGATTTTAATAATATTCAATGATGTAGTTTATAATGCAATTGTAATAGCAATAGCACTTATATACTGCTTCACAATGCTTTATGTTCCTCTCTAAGTGGTTTACAGAGTCAGCATATTGCTCCCAACAATCTGGGTTCACATTTTACCAACCTCAGAATGATGGAAGGCTGTGTCAGCCTTAAACTGGTCAGAACTGGTGCTGGCAGTCAGCAAAGAGCCTGCAATACTGCACCACTGTGCCACTATGGTTCCTTTAATACATAAAGAATTGTCTACTATGATGTAATATTTGCTGTCAAACTCGTGACAATAAGTGTTCTTCATGTGACGTAGCACAACTTTTTTCCCCTTCACTAAATGGGGTGGGCGTGGCCAGTACATCATACATCCAGCCCATGGGCACTGAGTTTTACTATAATCCTTTTTGTTAAAGTTCATTTTTAGTTTTATGAATGGTTCTCAGAACCTACACTGTTTCCCTTTACTTCCAATAATAAGAGAGCAATAGAGTTGAATGTCAGCCAAACAATGATCACAGCTTATTCCAAAATATGAAGTCTTTATCCAGAGTTTATTATACATTTTAAAGAGCACAAGGTATAAGATAAACTTTTGGGTGTCCAACAGCTAAAAAAATCATTGAGTTATGTAAATAAATAAACAAAAATCCTACTATATAATCTTCTGTACTTGATTGAGATTTCTCCAACAACAAACTGCTGAATAGATCTAACTATTGGTGATGATTATTCACAACTGCAGTGGGATCAATAAGTAGGGTCACACTTTCCATCTCCATCCTGACAAATATCAAATTTTCATATTGAATCCATGTCTAGGTAAGTGCAGGTTGTCCATATCATCAAAATGACTTTCAACTGAATCAAATATCTCTTCTCCAAATCTTTATCTGAATAGAACAATAATTTTGATCACTTTCTATTAATATGGCAACAGACAAAATGAATCATGGCTAATCAGCCATCCTCCTTCAAGCATTTTGTCTACACTCTTATTTCTTCCCAATTTAAATAGAAGTTTAAATGCTTTTACAACAGTAGTCTCAGATTTTAAAGTAGAATGAACAAGTTTTTTTAAAAAAAAATGGCTGTTCCATTGAGACTTATTTTTACTGTGAAGAAAATATGATGAGGGAAGTTAATGATGACCAGTTATTGATTTATTTTCAACATTGATGACCCTAGACTCTAGGTCTAACATGCTTAACAAGTTAGTTAAAGATCTAGCACCTTCTCTTGTCTAATATACAAAGTTTAGATGATTTAATAAGGTAGATTTTAAAACAGCTGTGCTATTTAATTAATATTTATCTCAAGCTAGGTGACAGCATACTCTATTAAAATACTTACCACACATAACTTTAGCAATAGCTAAAGCATTTAGACTTACTGTATATGCCGCTCCATAGCGCTTTATAGCATTCTTTGAACGGTTTAGCATATTGCTCCTGACAACCTGAGTCCTCATTTTATCAACTTCAGAAGGATGGAAGGCTGAGTTAACCTTGACCTGGTCAGGATCAAACTCCTGGCTGTGGACAGAGTTAATCTGCAATGCTGCATTCTAATCACTGCACCATCATGGCTCCTTTTATGGTACGTATTCTTTTTAAAAATTCTATACTAAAAACTTTTAAAGGATACTAAAATCAAAAATCAATGTAGCATTTTGCTTAACTATCAGTTTGATCAGGGGTGTCAAACTCACGGCCCATGGGCCGTATGCGTCACACACTGAACACGCCTACCCCAATTTTAGTGAAGGAGAAAAAATGATGCCGCCAGTTTGACAATCCTGAGCTAGATTATCTTTTCCACCATTATATCATTACGTGATCCCTTAAACAAGTGTGACTAACAACATGTGAGTAAAAATGACCTTATTCTGTTAGTAAACAGAATAGATAACAGTCTTTCATCCTGACTACTGTTGAGTGTTATGTTATGGCAGGATGTAATGATGACACACTCTGGAGTCATTCACTCAGTCTTCAGCACAAACTCACGATCATTTACAGTACATTTCATATCTGATTTACCCAAACATTACAAAATGATGTCCATTTGACTTTTTTTATCTTCATTGGTTAAACATTAGTCACTTTTGTTCTACAAAGCAAATATAAGTCGATTAAAATAAATGGTTTCCACTGTAATCAGTTTAAATGTGAACTTCCATCAACTCATTGACCCATTTCAACAGGTGCAGGTGTTAACCTTCTTCTATGCATAGAAATCAATTTGTCCTAACCTTCTCCAAAAGTGTGTTGCAAAACCTTCATTCCCAGAGAATTCTCATATGTATTCAAAGTTCGTCTCTCTAAATGTCTCCTCAAAGTGATTTGTTTATCTGTTGCACTGGCAGCAGCTGGTGGAATTTGGAAGCTAGTGTAATTAATACACAAGACAGAAAAAAGGGGGAAAACTTTAAGGGGAAAATAATCTTTATTCTCTCTTCTTCTGTGTATTATGAACACATTATTTATGTATTTATTTATGATATTTATCTACCCTGTCACAGCCCCCTGGCTGAACATATTTTCTGTCAAATAGAAAGTCAACCTTGTCGTATGCCAGATTTTGTTCATATAGGAATAAGCCAATTTCTAAATATTTTGATTAAGGCCAAAATTGTTTTGTTGTTGAAAAAAAAACATATCAGGGATGAGGGATCTGAAGCCTAGGAAATCAAACTGATTTGACAGGCATTCTAATTGGTCTCCTACGCCTCACATGAAGCTACTTCACTAGGACTCTCCATTTCTCAGAATGCCACTTCACTGGAGAAGACATTTGAAGAGCTGGGAGCACCCTGAAAGTATTGAGATAGGAATAATTCTTCTCTTGTTTTTCTTCCAACTATTGGTCCTCTCTGACACGCTGACTGGTCATGTACTGATTATTTTTGCTAGTGGCATCTTCTTTACATCTATGAAATATTCTAAATGAAAAAGAACTAGCAGTTTTGTAATGCAGATCAGGTTTTTCTCCATAAGTGAAACAACATTACCTGTTAGCAAATCTTAGTGCTAAATTTGACTGTGCCACCACAGACTATCAAATATAAATACCAGCAAATGAATGTTTAATTAGCAAAGAATTAGCAAAATGAACAACAATCCCATTGTATCCTAAAGTATAGAGAACCACATTTCCTCTCTGCCTACCCAGAAAATAAGATGCTAGATGTTACTTAAATTCAAAGTATATAAATCCTATGTGTTAGCAGGCATTTGAACTTGCAATGCTTGTAAACTAATGACAAACTTGCAATGCTTGGTATAATGACTATCTTTTCTTCCTAAGATTTAGACTAAACAATAGAAGGCATGAAGTCACTACATGATTTCTTAGGTAAAAATCTGCTTTTTAGTAGGTGTGTTGTCAATGGCCTACTTTCTTTTTCCTATGGAACTTGAGCAACCCAGAATTTGCTGGCATATACGGTCTGAAAATCATAAACTCAGCTTTTAACTCTTCTCTTTAAGAAGCTTAAACATACATTTGTTATTCAAAGAAGCAAATAAACAAAAGTGGTGGTTAACAAACTTGGGAAAAGATTCAATGCCTTTTCCTTTATAGGGTGCTGTCCTGCAATGCTAAGTAGTGTTGGAAGAATATTGATGTCTTAAGGATTGTTCTGCAATTAATATGTTATCTACACTACAGCCAATAGCTGTATTTACATTTAGTTGTAAGTCTGGCTGAATTTAGTGAGCTAATTCTAACTTCTTAGTGTCCTATAATTATATATTATTACACTGCTTCCTGAGTGCTACACTCCTATAACTAAAATTAAGTACTTTTATATTTAGAAATATGGTTATTTGATTTTCAGGATTATGATAAACTGAGTACTTTAAATAAAAGTGTTAGTATGATTCAAAGGCCCAGGAACAGTGCTTGTAATCCAAAGTGTTGTTATAGTTGATGCTGAATCATTGGCAGGAGTTACTGTTGACTTAGCAGTTTCAGTTCCTCCATTTGTTTCTAAATGCACCCACACAAGCACCCACCCACCAAATCTTTAAGAAAATGGGATACAGATATTATTACACCATTTGTTCAACTTGCTGAGAATTACATTTCCTAGGGCATGTCCTGTATATTTTTGCTCGTCTCTTAGTAAAATGTTTGCTTTGGATCTCCTTAAGAGAAAGTTTCACCCATCTGGCTGTACAGAGTTTGTATCAAGAATTACTTCAGCCATCCTCCTCTGAATTACATTTGTAAACTGAGTTTAGTAAATCAGATCAGCAAGCCTTCATTTGCTTCTTAATTGCCTGATTGACATAATTATTAAGTGCTTTTGGTAGTAGGCCCAGTTCCTAGGGAATGTGGAGGAACAATTTACCTTGGAATCAGCAGAGCAGGAGCTTGGGAAAGATTCAATAGGTGGATAAAAATGCCAAATGTAGTCTGAACATCTGGCTGACTGTGCAGTGAACCATAATAGTAACAGAAACTCATACTAGATTGATTATTACATAGGTTAGCAAAGATTGTGATTGTCCAATATTGTTTTATTTCTTCTACAGTTAGTATTATTTAACAGGATGAAGAGGCAACAGAGTATGATCCTAGGACTGTCATCCTTCCTCTGTAAGTAGCTGTCTTTATTGTTTTATGTGCTGGTTTCATCCATATGCAGTGCATGCAATGGAAGAGTTCATTTCTGTGTCTCTTCTTTGTGCAGGCCATTCATTGGAGTCAGTGATACTGAAGACTGGCAAGGACAGGCATCTTCCTTCTGTAAGTAGCTCTTTTATTGTTTTGTGTACTTATTTTAATCTTATTTAAGTAGTAATAAATTTCTTTTTTATATCTTCTTTTTATAGATCATCCATTGGGGCAAAGAATTCAGTGACATCATCTTGGCCACTCTCACCCCAGTCACATGACTGCCAAGCTACCCCCCCATGGTCACATGACTGCCAAGCGACTCCCACCCAGTCACATGGCCAGCAAGCAACTCCCACTCGGTCACATGGCCAGCAAGCCACTCCCACAAAGCAGGCCACACCTACAGAAGAGGTTCCAAAAATTTTTGAAACACACCATTGACTTGATAGTGCCTAAAACAGCCTCCAAACCTATTAATTTGATTGGAAGATAAAAGCAAAACTCAGACAAAGTAGGAGTTAACTTCAGTAGAATCCAGTTTATGCATCTTATAGTAAAACAAATAGATGCGACATAAATGCCTTTAATAAATAACTAATGCATGGGATTTTTCTGTTCAAATGTGTGAAACAAATTGGTTTTCTGCAGGCAGAACTTTTTCCCTGAACATTTTGAAAACTTGCAACTATGACCAGCAACTATGAGGGGTGGGCCTTGAAAATTTCAGCAACGGGTTCTCTGCCTGGTTGCTGGGTGGGCATGGTGAGTGTGGCCTAGTTGGCATCCTACACCATGGCGGGAGGGATGTTTTCACTTTCCCCAGGCTCCATAGGCTTCTATTGAACTCCTGGGAGGATGAAAACTCCTGCCCTGGAGGCCCTCTGGAGCTTCCAGGAGGTCTGTTTTTCCTCTTCCTGAGCCTTCACATGGGCCCTGAACTTACCTCTCATCCAAAACAGGAGAGCAAAGCAGAGCAAAGACACTCAGTGGGATTCCTTGCCAGGCATTGGATAGCTGGCTGAAATCTGACTTAGGAGGCAATCCTGACCCATATTTCAATGTTGGGAACAACCGTATGATCTATTGGTCTAGCGTGCTATTCCTGTGAATTCTGTTCAACTCTGACCTTTCAACTAGTTGGCAATTCTGACCTGCTTCTACCTACTGAGGTTTGACTTACCTACTGAGGCTTGACTTTCGGAGACCAAACTCCCACTGTAGGGAGGAGGAACCGACCAGGTGGTTCCGCCCCAGGCGACTTATGGACCCTTTGGGGTTCCAGACAGAACTTGGGGTTATTCCTGATACCCTCGCCCGCAGTCCGGCGGAGACTCTGGTTGCTGCTTGGAACTCGGCAGCGACGGAGTCTATTAACCGGATTGCGCCTCTACGGCCGCTCCGAGGCAGTGGATCCAGGAGGGCCCCTTGGTTTACCGAGGAACTCCAGGAGATGAAGCGCCGGAAGAGACGCCTAGAGCACCAATGGAGATCCAGTAAATCCGAATCGAACCGGGCACTTTTAACATCCTGCATCAGAGAGTACATCCGGGCAATCAGGACGTCAAAAAGAACTTACATTGCCACTCTGATTGCTTCCGCTGAGTCGCGCCCAGCCGCCCTGTTCAGGATAACCCGTTCCCTCCTAAATAGGAGGGATACGGGTGATCCTTTGCAGGGCAGGGCTGAGGATTACGTCCAGTTCCTCGCGGATAAAGTTGCTCGGTTTCGGGCGGACCTGGACTCCAATTCTGCAGAACTAGCCGAGGCACCAAGGGATAATCTGGTAGGTCATCGCTGGATTGATTTTCAAGCTGTTACCCCTGAGGACGTGGACAAGGCTATGAGAGCTGTAGGTGCCTCCACATGCGTACTGGACCCGTGCCCCTCCTGGCTGGTTGTTAACAGCAGGGAGGTGACACGGGGCTGGATCCAGGCGGTTGTTGCCACCTCCCTCCGGGAGGGGGTCTTTCCCCCCGCTTTAAAGGCGGCGGTGGTGAGACCCCTCCTGAAGAAACCATCTCTGGATCCAGCCGTTCTAAACAACTATCGTCCAGTCTCCAACCTCCCCTTTGTGGGGAAGGTTGTTGAGAGGGTGGTGGCCTTTCAGCTCCAGCGGTCCTTGGAGGAAGCCAGTTATCTTGATCCATTCCAGTCTGGCTTCAGGCCTGGCTACAGCACAGAAACCGCTTTGGTCGCATTGACCGATGATCTCTGGAGAGCCAGGGATGGAGGCCATACCTCCATTCTGGTACTCCTTGACCTCTCTGCGGCTTTCGATACCATCGACCATGGTATCCTTCTGCGACGACTGCGGGAGGTGGGTGTGGGAGGCACTGTTTTACGGTGGTTCTCCTCTTACCTCTTGGACAGGTCGCAGTCGGTGTTAGTTGGAGGGCAGAGATCGACCCCTAGGCCCCTAACATATGGGGTGCCGCAGGGTTCGGTCCTGTCTCCCCTACTTTTCAATATCTACATGAAACCGCTGGGCGAGATCATTCGACGGCACGGGATAAAATACCACCAGTATGTGGACGATACACAGTTGTATCTGTCCGCCCCGTGCCAACTCAATGAAGCGATGGACATGATGAGCCAGGGCCTTGAGGCTGTTAGAGACTGGATGGGGGTTAACAAGCTTGTATCCAGATAATCAATCCAGATAAGACCGAGTGGCTGCTGTGCTTCCCTCCCAATAATTGGCCAAGTGTTCCATCTCTCAGGCTGGGGTGTCAAATACTACGCCCCTCAGATAGGGTCCGCAACTTGGGAGTCCTCCTGGACCCACAGCTGACTTTTGAACACCATTTGTCAGCTGTGACCAGGGGGGCATTTGCCCAGGTTTGCCTGGTGCACCAGTTGCGTCCCTACCTGAACCGGAGGCTCTCACAACAGTCACTCGTGCCCTTGTGACCTCTAGGCTGGAGTACTGCAATGTGCTCTACATGGGGCTGCCCTTGAAGAGCATTCGGCGACTTCAGCTGGTCCAGAATGCAGCCGCGCGAGCGATCGTGGGTGCACCTCGTTTCATCCATGTAACACCTATCCTCCGCGAGCTGCACTGGCTACCTATTGATCTCCGGGTGCGCTTCAAGGTGCTTCTTGTCACCTTCAAAGCCCTTCATGGTATTGGATCTGGGTACTTGAGAGACCGCCTACTGCCAATTACCTCCACTAGGCCAATAAGATCCCATAGATTAGGCCTCCTCCGAATCCCATCAGCCAGTCAATGTCGACTGGCAACTACCTGGAGGAGAGCCTTCTCGGTGGCTGCTCCGACCCTATGGAACGAACTCTCCGTGGAGATTCGTACCCTCACCACCCTCCAGACCTTCCGCATAGCCTTAAAAACCTGGCTGTCCCGACAGGCCTGGGGCTAAAGTTTTCAACCCCACCCGAATAGTATGACTGTTGCGCTTTTTAATGATGTATTGTCTTTATGTGTGTATCTTGTTTTGTTTTTCCCTCCCCCTGGATTGTGAGCCGCCCTGAGTCCCCTCAGGGAAAAGGGCGGCATATAAATAAAGTTAAATCCTAAATCCTAAAATGCTTATCTGAACTTTGGACTGACTGCATTTTGTCTTTTCTTCTGCAGGTTCCTTTCAAAAGTACCCAGACATGTTTCTTCTGAAAATTTATGTTTTAATTTTCATTCCTTTTCTTTATTGCTATTTACAGTATCTATTAAACCTTGAGTAAATTGCTAATCTCACCTAGTAAATGTACGTGTGCAAGTTTTAAACCTGGAACAAGGCTTTATGGGTTATTTTGGGAGATGAAGATGAACCCCTTCTACAACAGGTGATTGGAAAAATGAACTGCCATATCATTGAAATTTTTGAAAAACACAGAGGCAAACAAAGAACAATGAAAATATCTTGGGCTCTGGAACAACAATATTCTATGTGAAAAACAAATTTATAGTCATTGTATTATTATAGTACTTTATGCTAACTAGTATTAGGTGGGTTAACCTTTCCTTCAGGAGTTGAATTTAAGTACCTTGACTATATTCCTTGTACTTTTCTGAAACTTTTCCAGTTTCATAAAGTCTTCCTTAAAATGTGGTGCCCCGAATTAGAGGTAGAAATCAGGATTCTATTTTGCATGATCAAGTTATGGAGGACTTTAAACTGAGAACAAAGAGGTACCTATACTTGCCTGTTCTTTTCCCAGCCTCTATACAGTCAGCAAGTCAGCATCTGAAGAAGAGTTCTAACTTTCCTGTGTTTGGACAAATGCAAATATAATTTAGATGAATGCATGGAGAAAGTGAAAGGCAGAGAAAGTAGGAACTATGGCTAAACAGTCCTATTCTTTACCCAGTTTGAAATCTTTGAAATCAACTACATTCCTAGATGGGTGAAAAAAGGTCAATGCAACTGTTATTATTAATTTATCTTACAATTGCATCACATCTTCCCTTTCCATGCAGCTGCTGAGAAGTACCCAGCCAATGCAAGGTACAGCTTCTGCAGAAAGCTAATCAACATGATGTTTCCAAGGGTAGAAACAGCCTTAGAACATCAAAAGTGTTGGTGTTCATCTCAGGAGAGAAAGAGCAGGAGAGAAGGTAGGGAGGGGAAGAGGGAGAGTAGGAGTAGGAGAAAGGTAAGGGAAGAAGGAAGGGGAAGGAGAGGATGAAGGGAGGAAGTAGAGAAGGGAGGGAGGAAGAAAAGACAGGGAAAACAAGGTGGTGTTACAACAGGAGGAAGGGATGATAAATAAGGCAAGCCAAACTGTATATTATAACCTATTAAATGAAATAATAAATTTATAAGAATGATAAATGTAAAGAAGAATAACAAACATGTGGATGCATACTTAAAATGGTATGTAAGATAATAAAAAATTTTAAAAAATCTTTGAAAAAAAAGAACATCAGAAGTCTTACAATATTTCTGAGGTTCTTTCTTCTGAAAATCTTTTTTGCCTTTGGAAACATGACATGGGCCAGCACTTGTCTTGCGATATTCTGAGGTTCTTTCTATCTTCTGATACCTGCACTGCTTCCATTAAAAGTTTCCCATCTTATAAATGCCAGACTTCTATATTTCAGTCTTGAATTTCATCTACAATTTTAGCCCAAGGCTCGCATTATCATATTTATT
Source organism: Thamnophis elegans (assembly GCF_009769535.1). Lineage (NCBI taxonomy): Eukaryota > Metazoa > Chordata > Lepidosauria > Squamata > Natricidae > Thamnophis > Thamnophis elegans. The sequence continues at coordinate 51,309,009 of NC_045548.1, read as the reverse complement.
TATATGTCTTCTCCTTTTAATATAATTGAAAAATATTGTTACCTTCTTTTAATGGCTTGTCCTAAAAGTGATGCTAATTTTGCCTATCTAAGATGCCAACATATTCTTTAATCAGATGCACTGTACATTTGAAATTATTGCCAATATAATTATGTGTTTTTCATAATGGCTAGTCCTGAGTTTGAAAAATTGTCCCCAAGGGAAGTCCTTATTATTCTATCTAAACACTTCAATCAAGTCTGCCATCAATTCATCTGAACTTAACCTAGAGTAGGGGTTTCTAAGACTAAGGGGTGTTTCTTCCAACCTCTGATTCATGAATACTCTTTCCTCACTTTAAAGTTTGCTTCCTCTCCCCTTTACTCTTGAGTAAACTTTTTCATCCTATTAACTCTAATTACTTTTTATTTTCTGTCAGTCCATCTAGGTCAGCAAGTTCTGGAAATAAGAGTCATTAGGAGGGCACTTTAATGTGGTTAGGATATTTTAACAGAATCTCGAAAGCCTATTTGAATCCTTTTTTACTTCAATTTGTGCCTAACATAATCAAGCAAAGCTGTTTTGAGTTTATTCTCAAACTTACATTCCCAAGTAGAAGAATTTTCCTGTTCCTTCTCTAAATCAAGTTGATATTCTATCATATCTAGCATATCCCTTCAAGGTTACCTCTGTATTCTAATCAATTAGGTTTTTCTCCTTATCATTGTTTTTAGAGTTGGTCTCTCCAGACCAATCCTGCCTGTATCAGGTGAAGTCTCTGGGTTTGTTTATGTATTCAAACTTCACATTGTCTCAAATTCTTAATTTGTTTATTCCTCCTATGTCCTTGGAAGATAGCCTTCCCATTTCCAGTTTTGGCTACCTGGTAGATTCCACACTGCCTGGAAAGTGTGTATAACACCCATTTTGTAAGATGGGTGGCTATTTAAATTCTATTAATAAATAAAAATTAACAAAGAACCTCATTAGGTTCTCGCCTACTCCTATTTTACCTTTACACAAGAAGTATCTTTATTACTTACTGATAATTACAGTTCCTGAGCATCAGAATTCTAGTACCTGCCATTTGTTTGTTTCTGGTGGCTAATTTTGATTACTTTTATTCATTATCCTAACTTTATTGCAACTCACTAGATTACTCTAACAAAAGTTTATTAAATAAAATCCAAGAAGTGGCAGACTTTTAAGAATCAGCATTAGTCATTCATTCAATGTTTTATGCCATAGAGGTGTTATGACTGAAAAACTACTTCAGTGAAATCGGTGGTCAAAAGGAGCCATTATTTAATCCAATTGTTTTAGATTACTCAGGGAGAAAATGACTCCAAACAAACAAAATTGAATTTGCTGCTGCCAGATTTTGCCAACACAATAGCAATTTTCTCCTCACCACCTTATTGCTCCATCTTATCAATTACAGTGAAGATATTTGCTGCTTGTAGTAGAAAATCTAATTTGTAATGCTCATTGACTAAAGGAAACAATTTTTTGCAGGCACTCTTTCAGTGGAAACAGTTTCTCTCTTTCGCTTATATGGAAAAGTCAGCACTGGGTTATTCTTTACAGTCATGGATAAAAGGCAGTCAAAGACACTTACAGGAATGTAAATTGCTTATTAGGAGCAATTTGACATATTCTTTAGCATAGTTGTAATTGCAATCAACTAAAATTATTTTATAATGCTGATAATTATATTCTATAGAAGACAAACAAAAAAATCAAGATTCAGAAACTAATTCTTACAAGAATTATTGCTGCCCAGTTTTTATATATTAACTTTGATGAGGAATTTGAACAGCTGGGGGTGGACATACTTGGTCCTCTGAGAACAGAAGCCACCAGGTGGGCTTCACCAAAAGAACTTCAATTTTAAAAGTAGTGTAATTAAAATTCCATGTTAAAATGTGGACAGATTTCGAGGGCTTCCTGGAAGATGTAGAACTTCACTTTGTTACTTGTCCAGTAAGATCTGAGAGAGGGGGGGATGCGGAGGGAGGGACGGAGGGAGGGAGGGAGGGAGGGAGGGAGGGAGGGAGGGAGGGAGAGAGAGAGAGAGAGAGAGAGAGAGAGAGATTGTCAGTCCCTTGGTGTCTTTTTCTTTACTAAAACCATAGTGTCATGTCTATGCTCTGGCTTGAGGTGTTAGCAGAGATCTATTCACATTCCTCAAATGTCAGAAATTTTAATAAATCTTTATTTAATAAATCAAATTATAAATAATAAAACTTATTTCAGAAAAAGGGGATTGTTTTGAAAATAAAACAGTGGAATGTTTGCCTTACTTCAGGATTATATTCTCTCTCTCTCTCTCTCTCTCTCTCTCTCCCTCCCTCCCTCCCTCCCTCCCTCCCTCCCTCCCTCCCCGCCCACCTCTCTCTGCCCTTGAATGAGTCCTGGCAATTATCTGGACAAGTCCCTGCAGTTTCTCACCAACATTTTCAGAAATGGTTTGCCATTTCCTGTTTCCTTGTTTTAGAGAGACTTACTGGCCCAAAGTCACCAGATAGTTCAAACCTCAGGCAGCATTGCAAAGCATGGCCTCCTGTTTTCCAACCCAGTGTTTTAACTTTTACATCAAATTGGTTCTCTCAGTGGAATCATTATTGTTATTATTACAATAGTTTTCAAGTTACACTTGCTTTTATTTACACTGATTACTAGGCTAAATTATGATGTGTTTTTAAATAAATACTGAACTGATTTGGTTTTTTTTTTTAAAAATGAAATTTACTGTAGACCTGATTTAAGTTTATGGACTGAAATTTGAGAGCAAAACAATTCTACTTAAATCACCTGAAGATTGGATTTGTAATATTTATTCATAGGCTCTAACAGAGAAGTATCAGAACGTCCGGAAGTTGCTTCAATTTTTGGAAAAAGGAAATGAAAATAGCAAGAATGGGATACTTAAAAGTATTACAGCTGAATATCTTCAAATGTTTAGCACTATGTTTGAAATATCACTTCCATATTTCTTTAAACCAAAGATAAGGAAAGGATAACACAGGGGTTCCAAATTATTCAGTAAAGTGTCTAGTTTTAGTGAACTAATCCAGTAAGTATCTCACCCCAGGTTAAAAGTAAGAACTTCTCCAAAATTGTTTACTTTTACAATGTTGAGATTCCGTGCTTGGCATGACACTGAAGAATAGTAGCTTCCTTGCCCTTGTGGAATAGTGTACTTTGCTGCCTCTGAACATTGGATTTTGTGGTTGCAAAAAGGTTAGGATAGTTATCTCCACCTGGGGAGAGACTTCTAATCACTAACTTTGGGGAGGGGGAGCGTCACTGTTTTCACCCAGGCCTCTGAAGAACATCTAATGATATCATTTTATCATGCCTGTTGGACATATAAAAAAATCCAGAAATTTCTGGGTTCAAATCAGACATGAAATCCTCTTATTTTGCTACCGGTTCGGAATTGGGAGTGTGTGCATGTGCACGCTTGCTTTGCTCAGGCAGGCCCCTTCTGTGCATGCACAGAACCTTCTGTGCATGAGCAGAGCATCCGTGATCACATCTGTGTGGATGGGTGGAGCCTCCCGCCGCTGCCACTACTGTTTCACCTGAACTGGACAAACTGGCAAAATACCACCTCTGGTTCAAATATAGATAATGATACATAGAATTTTTAAAATCAGCATTTGATTGACACCATATCTGTTCTTGCTGAAATTAATGAACAGTCAATTAGAAATGAGACATGGAAGATTATTTCTCTATAGGATCTCTATAGGATTATATGCCATTATACACACAAAAATCGAAAGACTCTGAAATATTCACAATGGAGGAATTTTTTGTGAAGATGACTAACCTGGCAGAAATGGAAAAATTAACTTATTTGATTAGAGAAAGATCAATAATTATATTTATCAATGACTTGCAACCTCGTATGGACACTTTGTTGGGGAAAAGTGAGAAAAATGAACTTGTGGTGTATCATTTTGAAAATTATAAAGAGTAACTTATGGGGAAAAAAGAAATTATGAGAGAGATAAAATTGAAAGGCAATTATAATCATTTGCAAAAAGATTGGAAGTTGCTTTTCTCTCCCTCTCTTTCTCTCTCTCTCTCTCTCTCCCTCCCTCCCTCCCCCATTTTCTTTCTTATTCACTATTTTTTATTATTTTCTTTTTTCTTTTCCAATAATTGTATTGTTATCTGGTTAAAATTTATTCAATAAAATTATATTTAAAAATATGAAAATCTATTAATTAGTTTGTATTGGCTACTGTAGCTTGGCTAAAGGTGAATATTAGATTATAAGGGGTGACAGGATGTTCAATACAGCTAGTGGGCAAGGTTGAGTCATCCTGAGGAGGACACAGTTGTGCTCAAATATGAGAGTGGTTTGCTAGCAATATTCTATTAATTATTAATTAGCAAAACAGCAGAAGCAGACTTTCACAGTAAGACATAATACATAGAAGAAAGGCAGGAAATAGAGAAAAAGACAGGAATCAAAGAAATGCATCCACCGCCTTCTTTACCTTAAAAACAGAAGTGCCTGTGTTTGCTTGACACTAATTCCTTGAGAAGTTAGAGCAGGGATGTCAAACTCACGGAGTCACGTTATTGTCATGTGATGAGTCATGACTTTTTTTCCCCTGGATGACCAGCAGGTGGCACATCTGGCCTGCGGACCATGAGTTTGACACCCCTGGATTAGACTGTTAAATTTAAACCTTGCAGGATTTAAAATTATTTCTGGACTGGTCAGTCCTGAGTCCACATTCAAAATGTTGAGAATTGAACTGAACTTGGCAGGATCAACCCCAATGTTCATTAATCCATAACTATAAAAGAGAATCAAGTTAAGGCTTACCCATTAAAGAAGAAAAATCACTCTTGCATCTTCAAAGCATTCTAAGAGACAGAGAGTTTAATCAAGCCACATCGCCAATAAGCTGGGTACTCATGGAGAACCCATCACATCATTCAACACTCTCCATAATCTCCCACTATAGAAGTGAGATTTCAACACCGTCTATTCATTGTCAGAGACAGCAGAAAAGCAACGTGTTTAGCAAGATATGAAGTGCTTTAAAGCATCTTGATTCTGTTCACTGCTTCAGAACTGCACTCTATTTTGATTAGTGAATTTTCTTTGATGGGGTTGATTTGACTGAAGCATTCTCAAGCTGCATCACCCCTTTGAAGATTTGCATGGTTTATAATCTTGTTTGAGTGAGTTTGCACATGAGTGAAACTGTATGCATAATTCCCCCTTGTAAATTTAAATTTCTCTTCAGTTTTTTTTCTTTTGATAACCATTCCCCTTTTGTTGAACTTATCAATGTTGTGCATCATCCTGTGCTTATAAGCAAAATTACACTTTGCAATTCCTTAGGTAGTACCTTATCAGTACTATTTAAGTGAATTTAGGGCCAAAGCATACTTCCCAAGCCCTCAGGAAAATCTGCAATTGGCCCAAATTTAATCTATAATAAAATTTCAAATTACATTTTGCCTCACAGCTTTTTCTTTCTACCTAATAGAAGTCAGCCTTTTTCATGAGTATAGGCACTTTTCCTCTTGAAAATGTATCTTGTTGGCATTATAAAGACTTTAACCTGATCTTTAGCCTTTTGCTTCACTTTTGCATAAGCTTGTGTAGCATGCCATTCCTCTTGGAGGATTCTCATGTGTATCAGGCACTTGGCTTGAGGGCTTCTCTAGCTAGTTGACTTTCCCTTTCCGGCTTTATTCCATTTCCATTTCAAATAGAATAAATATATCATTAGTTCACTTGTTAAAACAACAAGAATTATCAGCAGCAAAATCTGTTTGGCTAAGCTAAATATAAGGGTAAATTTACCTATTTTACTCCAGAATTTCTTCAGTATGCATGCCTTAAGCACAAACAATTTCTAGCAACTTCCTAAGAATTAGGAATAAATACCCCAGGTTTATTCACCAATAATTTTAGAACTATGTTGCTTAACACCAATTCCACATCTCACCAGAAGTTATATCCTACTTTAAGTTTTTTTCCTCTCTCTCCCTCCCTCCCCTCTTTGAGACACTGTTGACTTCTGGGGATTACCTGAACAAGTCCCTGCAAGATTTTCTTGGCAAGATTTCAGAAGTGGTTTGCCATTGCCTGCTTCCCAAGGCTGAGAGAGAGTGGAAAGCTCAAGGTTACCCAGTTCTCTTTGTACCTAAGGTAGGACCAAAACCCCTGGTCTTCCAGTGTCTTATCTGATGCCTTAGCCATTACAGCATACTGGCTCATGTATATTGTCTATTTTCTGGTATAAAATATAGATTTATTAGGAATACATTTAGCCTTACGACATGTACACTAATAGGTGATTAATCCCATCTTCTTTTGGTTTTTAGCCTGCTGCTTTACCCACTACACAACATTGGCTCCCTTTCCAGTGTTGTACAATTGAGGAATTAGGTGTTACACCTCATGTGAATCACCTAAAAAGTAGATGTCTTAAATTGAGGATCTGTGTTTGCTATCTGAACTAGTGCAAAGATGAGAAGAACTATAGTTCAGCAGTGGAGAAAACTCATTGTGCAGAAGGGACCTCGACTTCAATATATTTGGTTGAACAAGACAGATCATAGATTATATGATGGCCATTGTTGCAAGGAATTATTAAGAATTAAGAATTAGAAGTCAGCAACGACTACCAAACTTCTATATTCCTTGTTTCAAAAATAGTATGATATGCAATATTTTGTTCTGCCTTAGAGACAAATAATTCTAATTTATCCAAATTCAGTAGCCAGGATAGGGGGTGGGGGTGGGAATGAAGTTATACCCTTCAAATATTTAGCATGGGAAAACAAACACATAATATTTTGTATGAAATTGGCATGAAATGTATAAAATTATATTATTTCAAGGAGAAGTGTATCACATTTTATAGAAATTGCCAAAGGAACTTTTTTATGAAATAGGTCATAATGAAATTGGAACCAAATGGATCCTATATGGGGGAATATCTGTGGCAAATTTCCATCAAATGGGCTATGACATTTCATATAAAATGAAGACAAGGAATAATGATATAGAATAGATGGAATTAAATGTTGAGAAGAGATAGCAGAAAGGCATAGACAATATTAACTCATCCATCTTTTTCCATAAAGAAAATGCTGTCCTTAAGCCAATCAGATAACCACAGAAAAAGCTTCTTACAATGTCAGAGAATGGGAGATGAAAAATAATGAGCTGAGGAAATTATAACATTCTTCCAAGCTATCTCCCCCACCCCCTCTGCCTCTAAGATCCTGGTGATTTGACAAAAGAGAAAAAAAGATTAAACATAAATATCAATTTTATTTGAAGGCATACCTGATGATCGTGAATCCAAAGCCATTTCATTGTCACCAAAGATTTTTAGAACACTAGGCAGTATCAAAATATTATGCAAGGCATAGGGGTGGGAATCACCTTTTTGGTAGAGAGCAGGTGGTGCTTGTTGTTCCATCCAAAACTATAAGCTTCATCTTGAAAGATGTCCCTCACAGAAGACAGATTTAAAAAGAAAGCAAGTTAAAAATTAGTGTTGCCACTTGAATGAGATAAAAGAATGCCAAGTTATACTGTTCCCATTTGGATTTAGGATTAATATCAATGTATTGAACTGGCCTAGTTCAGACTAGAATTTTCAGACAGTGTATACATATTTGACATTGTGTACATATTATTTTTATGTTGTGGATTTTTAATGTTGTAAATCACCCATAATCTCCTACATTGTGTTTCAGTGGCCATTAATATTAAACAACAAACAAACAAACACTATGAAAGAGCTTAATTATTTTAGGCCTGTAGGCAGATTCCAAATTTTAAGACAACACTATGAATATGGTCGTAGTGTTGTGATTATTGCCTGGTCATAAAATATTTGCTATGGTGAATCTATTATGGTGAAGTCACAAATTAGCCATTCTAAATTTGCAAGTAACCCACTGCTTTTTGTTTTCAGAGAGGGAGGCATACTTCCAAAAAATACTGGATTGTAGCCATCTCCATTTTTATTTTCTAAGAATATTTATGAGGCTTAGAAACCAGAATAATCTTTGTAAATATGGAGATTGGAGCTTGGCTTTATAACAATTCAGTTCCCAATATTTTAAAAATTAAAAATAGTCTAAGAAATGGAACAAACAAAGCACTACAGGATTATTCATGGGCAAAGAAGCTATGCCTTCTTTCTAATATGGAATAACTATGAGTCCTGAATTGTTATTTTGTAAAATGGATGTTCGATCTTTTTCTATGACATTTTTAGAATACCTTTTCATTTTAAGAGTGGGATTTATTTCCTTTCAAATGTGAAAGAGTTAATTTCGTATCCACATTTCAGAATAGAGAGATTGTGGTAGATTAGTCAATTCCTGCTCTTGATATAGTAGAAAAGAGTCATGACAGATTTTTGATTGCACATCTTTGGAAAAAAGAGATATTATTGGTTTTATAAGAGATGTGAAATTTGACCCGTGATTCACCTTTTACAGCAGTTTGAAATATTTGTTGCCTTAATTAGAATAATTAATAAATCATATCCAAGCATAAGTATTTCTGGTGATATGTCATGTAGAAATCCTTTATAAATGTGGCAATATTAGATAATAGTAACACTATCAGGTGTGAAAAATCAGATCCACATTGACTGAATGCTAAAACCTATACACAGAAATCTTCTCAGATTGAGTTTGCACCTAAAAAAATTATATAAGGACCAAGAGTATTCAAAGGAGGTTGGACCTCATTCTTTCATGGCTATGAAAGGATTCTAAACTGATGTCTCATTTAACTACTCCAGCTCTGTCAGTTTCTCTCCTAAAGCACCCACCATTGGATAAAGCAGTCTTTGTCTATCAAAGCAATATCACAATGAAAGAACAACTAATAATCTTAAATCTACTTTTAAAAGATTTATCAATGATAATTCAGTCTTTGTCTGCAGGCTTGATTCAATAGAAGTTCTTCCTCTACCCATGAAAATGGTAGAGGAAGACATAATCTATTTCTGGGCTTTTCCAGACCCAGAATTGATTATGTGCCATTAAGTCATTTTTGACTCCCGACAACTACATAGATTTTCTCCATGTTATTAATATAAAATAGCAGCATGGAACTTTTCTTTGTCCTCAAAGTTTTTATATGGGATAGTTTTAGGCAAATGCCATATGAAGGTTGGTTTTCATGATCAGCCAAACAATTACAAGTATATTTTGTCTTTCCACCAAAGGTTTCTAGGAGTTTATCTATTTTATTTTTCCATCAGTTCTGAAAAATAATTTTGGCAATATTTATCTCATTTTTGTCTTTCTTTTAATAATATGTACATTGTTCTGTTAATGTGAAGCTCATATAGAGCTTGTTGTACCATAGTTGCTTTAGGACTAGACATCTGTTGACATAAAATCTTATACTAACCCTCAGTAGGTCTCTGACATCTGTATATGACACATATCAACAGATTGTAGTCTGAACTGTCAGGCTAGTGTCTCCTCAGGTAGTCTCAGATTTTGGACTGGATGAGATGAAAAGCGAGCAATTTAATTGTTTCTTCATTTATTATTATTGTGTGGTTCCCCTTTACACAACATCAGAGAAAGAAGCGGTTGTGAAATTTTCTGTCTCAAGTGCCAAAACAACACTAGCCTTTGCCATGTTATACTTTGTCTTATATAAGAAGGAATATAATTTCAGAAGAAAAATGTCTTGGATCAGACCTCCATTTCTGTATAATACAAAAGGCTTTTGAAAACCTGAATAGCTGACTATTCATTGTGTATCCAAAATTTGCTCCAGGTTCTCAATGGGAACCATATTTCCAGTAATCAAAAATCCAGCAAACAGCTGCTTTGGCTTCCTCTCAAGTCTCAGTAATAGCTCTGGAAAACAGAAAGCACACAAGGAAACTGTCATTATGATTTCCAAAGTAGTCATTAAACTTGATGTTCTATATAAAAAGTGCTACTTACAAAAGAGTTTGACAGAATGAAAAAACCGCCAACTACTACTGAAGACCATCGTAAGCATATAGGAAAGTAGAGAATTTCACAGCACATCACTGAAATAATCCAATGTTTGCTATAATGTTTAATTTGTTAAGGTATTGGTGACAGCCAGTTTGCTGTAGTGGTTACGGTACCAAATCTGGAAAAATATGAGTTCTAGTCCCATCTTAGGTCAAAGACAGTTGGGTGACTTTGGGTTCTCTGTCAGTCCTAGGAACAAGGCAATAGCAAACCACTTCTGAAATCTTGCCAAAGAAACTTCAGGGGCTTGAAGTTACATATACACACCTAAAAAATTATTGCCATAAAACTGGATTCAGATTGAATTGGTTTATGCCTCTATCTTTTAATGAATAAACTAAGAACCACATGGCATTGTTCCCAATCCAATTCTATCACTCAGTCCCTCCTGTTATTTGGAAGCTATCCATGCATTAGCTTTATGCAGCCAACATGGGATGCTGAGAGAAGGCAGAAATCAGTGTGTACCAACCAGTGCCTTCTCCAGCTGCCCAGCTGAACATAAGCTGTCATTCATTCAATGCCCCACTATGTGACCAGCTAGACTTCGTTTCTTAACAGCAAACTTTTTATCCCCCATTAAATAGAAAAATAAATTATAACTGCCTCACCTCCCCCACAAGCCACATGTTGGCAGTACACATTATAAGAATTCTAATCCATTTCCTCAACATCTGAGCTGTTGCTGTGAAAGAAAAGCAGTTAAAACACAATTCACTCTGCATTTAATATCCATTGGTAGCTGTGAATCGATGTCATTACTGTATAACGCTTTTGCACTTAAGAACATACCTCAATACTTGTAACCATAGTCATAGGCCAGACATGTTTTCCAGACCTCCAAGCAAACAAATTATTGGATAAGGAAGTTGGGGTGGAAGAAGTAGCTGGAGTGACAGCGGAAGTGGGATTCTTTATTTCCTGAGGTAAAGCCAGAGATAGTGCTGTAGCCAAGCAGCTGAAGTAGCAGGCACTTGCCTGGTGTTGAGTGCCTCACCATCCTCAAGCAAATATCTGATCACTTGTCCTTCCCCCTCATTTGTTCCATTATTTCTCTCACCTTTCCTTAACATGGATAGAGGGTTCACTGGCATGGTGAATCTAGAACTAGGTTTGAGTGGCAGAGATGTTTGTAAACAGAGAAATGGGGAGCAGATTAACAAGTCACCAAAAGGAAACACTGGACTTTCCAAAGATGTAGAGAACCTGACGCATTTTATTCCCCTCAATCCTTTGAGCATTCAGGAACAGGGAATGAAAACAAAACAGACTCATTGGAGTTGCAGCAGTCTGAATCAAGAACTCAAAGTAACATTCCAAATGAAAGATCTCACCAAGGAGTTCAATAGATCTGGAAGCAATTTTTTGGAGATAGTTCTCCTGCTCTTGCACCAACGGTCTCAATAAACCTTCCACCTTCAGCTGTGGGGATATCAGCAATTCGTTATGTGCAGTCCAGTGATGAAATCTAAATATTTTTCCAACTGGTTCTGTGGGCATGGCTTGGTGGGGGTGGCAGGGGTCATGTGGCCGGGTGGGCATGGCCAACTTTTTTCCACTTTTAAAAGCATTTTTTTCCTGCTGCTTTGGGCAACTAGGTAGGGGGAAATGCTTTAAAAAGTGAAAAAATGTTCCAATGATCGTGCAGATCAGCTGTGAGCCACTCAATTATCACATCCTCTCCTTTTTTCTTTTTAAAGCATTTTTTACTACCTATTCGCCAAAACCAATAGTAAAAAATGCTTTAAAAAGAAAAAAAAGGTTTTGATGATTGCACGGCAAGCGGAGTATCCGGAACTTTTTTTTCCATTTTAAAGCCTTTTTTTTTTACTACGGTTTGGATGAACCTTAGCATTTTTTGCTACCGGTTCTATCAAACTGGTCAGAACCAGTAGCATTTCACCCCTGGTGTAGCCCCCTTTCTTTCCTTTGGGGGATGCTCAAGCTTCTTTGCCTGGGCAAGGAATTGAATCCAGGCCAGAGAGGACAGCAAATTGGGGGAATGTCTTTGTTGCAATCTGGGTCAATCACTGGGATCAGATCAGTTGTTGGTTCTGTCATGGGGACCAGATTCTGAGCTTTTATGCTGAAGAACACATTCTGCTAGAGAGAAGTTCCCTGAGGATAGGTCCAGCATGAGTCCAAATGCTCAGAAGACTAAACCTCTGGTCCTAGTGACTGAGCCAGATTGAATCCTGCAACATTATCCTAAGATATATATATATATATATATATATATATATATATATATATATATATATATATATATATATATATATATATATATATATATATATATATATATATATATATATATATATTTGCCTTCATTTGTGAATTTCTTTGTGCAGGGGAAAAACCAACAGATGCTTTCTCTGTAGGCTTTTCTTTGTTGTCTCAGGTATCGGTCATCTCCCTCAACTTTCTTCTCCAATCCACATCTCCTTCATTAGAGCAGCTTTTATATTAAACAAAAACTCTACTATTGAGGTTGGTGACTTATGAAGTGGTTGGTACTTTCCCTTCACTATACTCAATAAGAGGAAAACAAACAGTCCAATTGCATATTGAAAATAAAAAAGAGGGTACAAAGCTCAAAATAGACATGTTGTTCTTATAACCTACCAATGATATATAAAATATGCAAATCAATACTAGTATTAAAGTGGTGTGGAGATACACTGGAGAAATAATAAAACTGTAGAATCTGGACTAATGAGGAAGAAAAAAGGATGATGTGCTGGTGTCATAAATCCATTGCGAAGATGAGATATCAAGTGAACTTTTCCATAATTTAATCTACTGCATTTATTTAAACTGTTAATATTCTGTCTACTTTACCTCCAGGGTGATCTATGCTACTACATTATAAGTGTTTCATTCCACTGAAGAGTGATGCAATAATTTTGTGATTGGTGATTAAAGTTAGCTAATTTTCCTTGCGCAGTAAATAGCAACATTGGCGGAGCTATGTCTAAATTCTACCTTACTTTACCCGCTGCTAGATATAGTAAGCAGTGAAACTGAGAAGTAGAGAAGAGTACAAGTATGAAATTCAAAAAATTGAAATTTTGCTGTTGTGGATTGCTGTGATGGCAGTTCACAGAGATTGATCTTTATTTCAGACAAACTTGCATAAAACAGAATGTCATGACCTATCATTGGTTTGACAGAGTTTCCGTGGGAAAAAAAGGCAGTAGGGTTCAGCTTGTCAAAGCATAAATGTGAAGATAAGAACTAAAATAAAAAATGTGGATTACATAATAAAAAGTCTGGGAAATCCCTCACATGATATTGCTGCCTCTGGCTGCACTTGCTTTGACGAAATCTAGCATTACTCAGATGATGGTGTTTATAGAAGTTATAACAATTCACATGAGACAATGTTATATTTTTCCAATCTTGTGTGCTTGTACAAATCTTGGTCAGAAAACAGCACTGTGGGAACTGTGCAAGTGTATTCTGCCTGCCAAATTCTATTTTCATTAATTGGCTTTTATTTTTCTGGAATCCTCCTGTGATGAACACTTTTTTGCTTTTTAGATGCTAAGTGGCACAGCTGAAAGTGGAGGCCTACATCACCTTTTCTCAGCTCAATTCATGGCAAAAGAAGTAGCTTATTGTTGTATAGTTGCTACTCAATGGCCAATGGCCTTCTAATTCTCAATTTTGCAAATGTATAGATTGACTTTTACACATGTGCAAAGTGGACCTTCAGATTTAATGAACACATCCTTTTCCAGATGATTTGTTAAATTAAGAAAGGTCTGGCTGTACATGAATGAAGAAAAAATATACTGAGAGGGGAGGGAAAATGAGAAGATCATAGATAGAGGGAATGGATGAAGTTCTTAAAAAAAGATGAAACATTTACAGAGTGAAAGACAACCTATGAAGCAGCATATACAGTGGGACCTCCAGTCACGACTGTAATCCATTCCAGGAGTTTGGTCAGCACCTGATTTGGTCATGAGTGGAAGCAAGACTAACTGCGCATGAGCGCACACACAAAAAAGGTGTGGAAGGGGAAATTGCTGTGGCAGGGAAAATCACTGCAACTGTGTTTGATCGCCACCCAAAGATGTGTTTATGAACAGACTGAAACATTTAATGGATTTTTTGGCACCTGATTTATATATATATAATAGAACTAACAGTGGTGTGTAAGAATGGAAAAGTATACAGAACTATAGTGAATAGTGTTGATGAAAATCAATTTAGCTATCTAACTTTTTCCTTTTTTAAAATTGCATCTTGAATTACTTTGGCATACTATTTCTTACTTCTTTTCTGTGCTCCACATAGAGTTGTTTTCCCTGAAAAAGATTTGCATGACAAGTTGCAGGCATCCTGAGTCTTAGAATGGAAATATATACACTGGGATATGTTATGCCACATTCTGTACCCATATATGACTTTAATTTTACAATAATTAAGTTATGAATTATAAATCTGCAGATGCCACATACAAAAATTCTTGCTATTGTAAAGTCAGTCATGCTTGATGATAATGTGAGGTTTTGCTGTTCAAAAGGGAGAAAAAAATGTAAATTATTCTACTGAAGATCTGCATTCCTCCATTCCCTCTTCCGCTAACAAATTAGGAACAAAAATGACAGAAGCTGACAGTTTCACAAATTACTCCTGAACTGCCACTATGGTCCAGATTTCTCTCACATTTAAAGCTACATTTGCTTCAGCATTTTATTCTCTGCATCTTGAAAATATGCATCTTGAAATTCTACTGCCTGAGGTCTTCCTCCTGTTCATTTTGTTCCAGTATTTTTCTGTCCTAAGAAGAATGAGCTGAGAAGATGATGAGTGGATTCTGCAATTTAAGTGGGTCACATTGGAGAGAGAGAGAGGGAGGGAGGGAGGGACAGAGAGAGAGAGAGAGAGGGAGGGAGGGAGGGAGGGAGGGAGGGAGAGATATCAAGGAATAAACAACTGTAAAAAAAAACATTGCAGTTAAGATGCCACTTCCTCTTTCTGACTGAATTCACTTGGGGGCAGCATTGAACACAGAACATTTTCCAACATCTGGACCAGCTTGTCAATAAAGCAACATGAATCTTATTGTTTTCCAAAATCTGAACACTTGACAAAGCTGGTCATGCGGCATGCCAAATTTGTATTCAATGTTCAGTGCTGAAAAAAAGGAATTTGATTTTTTAATAATCCATAAAAAGGGCATTGATTTTGAGAACAATCACAGTAAAATCTTTTTTATTGGAAAACTAAACTGCAAAATTAATATCATTTAAAGATCATGTAATTTTATATACTACACAAGTGAAAAAAACACACAGAATTAGCATTCGATGTGAGTAAATATTGGCATTTTATTTACTAAGTTCACATTTGCTAAATTCATAGATTGAATTTTCTATAAGCAAGAACTTAAAAATGACTTGGACCTGGGATTAAAGATCAATCAGGATGAGCCAGTTTTATTAATAGACCAACAATCAATGTCCATACAGGGGTCTTGAGAGGAAGGGAGGGAGGAAGAAATTTCAAAATGTGAAAAAAAAATTTTTTTCAGTCTTACCAGATAAAAAAGAGGTGCTAGCCCTTGTTAAGCAATCTGGAAGATGTTCAAAGAGTTCATCAAGATCCTACCTTAATGAATTGGCCACTTTTGTTTATTCGGTTTTCATTATCAGTTTATTCAGTTTTCATTTCCACTGGCGCTAAAGCTAAATTGATGTGAATCTTATTTCATTCACCATGCATTGCTATAAGTAGTTTAACACTTGATCACTCTGAAGAGCTTCTAAAGTAGAAATACAGTACTTCAGATATAGACGAGGAATGGGATTTTACCTGTTCTCTCAACCCATTTCATTAATAAGGAACAAAAATACAATGTTGTATGATATGTTGAATAGAGTTGGTTTTGAAAAATCTTAGGGTATTTTGAAAGAGCAGAGAGAGAAATGTCTTTATTATACCCTGAGCCGTTTTTCATAGCTTATGTCAAGGCCTGATGGCAATGTACAATTCAGCAGCACCAACATTAGACCTTCAATTGAAATACTGTATTTTTAGGAGTATAAGGTGCACTGGAATATAAGATGCACCAAGATTTAGAAGAGACAAATAAAAAAAAGTTTTTGCACTCTGCAGACCTCCCCAAAGCAGCCCATTTTTTTTTTTTTTTTTTTTGCAAAAATAGGCCCATTGTTTGGTTTTAAAAGGGCATGCATAGCCTTTAGAAGGCTTGTAGAGTGCTCCTGGGCCCGGGGGGGGGGCAAAAACAAGCAAAATACAGCCCATTTTCTGTCAAAAAATGACATACATAGCTTTCAGGAGGCTTATAGAGTGCCCCTGGGGGCTGAGGAGATCACAAAAAGGCCAGTTTTTCCCGCCCCAGCCCCCAGGAGCACTCTGGAAACTTCCTAAAGGCTATGCACGGTCATTTTTACAAAGGAGGCAGAGGCCAAAAATGCTGTATTCAGTGCATAAGATGCACCCAGATTTTCATCCTCTTTTTTGGGGAGGGGAAGGTGCATCTTATACTCTGAAAAATACGGTAGATTTGTTGCAACTTTATAATCACTTTGAAAAGAAAGCACTGAAATATGAGACATCCAAAAATATTTTCTATAGAACCCATTTCGTATAGAGAATATGCTACTTTACATTTAGAAAGTCAGTCAAAGATAAAATGTTTACCCACCCATAGCATCAGCATCATCACAATAATTATCTTCATCATCAAGTGGGAGACTGGAATTGTAGAGTAAACATGCTTTAGAATGATGAGCAGAATTGCTACAACTCCTAGAACAATTTGTAGCCTTACAAATTTCACAAGTGTCACTGGACAAATTAATTATCTTCTCTGGAGTTAAAAATGTATATGAGATTGCCATATAAAAGAGACAGATGGGAAAAATTGTACTATAATTCAGAAAAAGAAAATTGGTTTTATGCTCCACTTTTAATCCTTCATTTATCCTGTTGCTGGTGGCCAGGTTCTCAATTTGTTTAAAATCTGCATTCTACCCTTCAAAGCTAAATTTGGAAGTCTGTATGGTTCATACAAGAATATCTGCAATTCACACATAGTAAAAATAAACAGTTGCATATGATTTTGAAGAAAGATAAATGTCTTCAGTCTAATCAAAATTAGGATACAGAAAGGTCTTAAAAAACTTTCACTGGAGAGTACTTTTAATATTTGGTTGATGGAAAATGCAGATTTTCTGCTCTGGCATTACTTCTGAAATGATTTTACTGATCCTTCTTTCTAAAACTAGTAGAACCTGTGTATCAGTTAAGTGCTTGCAGGAGGCATGAACATATGCCAGATGTTCTATCAAGTATGAGGAATATAAACTCTTCAGAAAGAAATATCTGCTTTCTAGTTATAATTCAAAGAATTATTCAAGAGACAGAAACAGTCAAAGTTCCATTTATGGGGTCATCACCTATTTTGTAAGTAAATTTAAAGAGAGACTGTACAGTAGATGTTCAGCTCATGATTTGATCTACCCACATTTAAGAGCCTGCCCCGCAAGTCTTGACAATCTCCCAGCTTTTGCAGTTTTGGAAAAACAACAAAATGTGGGAAATTAAGGAGTGCTTGTTACATGACAAATAGTTGCATTAAGTAAATTGCATTAAGAATCCCCAGGTGGAAATATTTCTGAAAAATGCACACCTGGTGAACCATACAAAGACAATACTCACCATATGGTTTGACTAGGTTTTGCCACAATTTATTATATTGCCTCAAAGAAAATTTGCAATGATCAAGGGTATATAATTAGTTTTTGTAGTAAATGATTGCACCAAATTAACTTATCATACAATACCTGCAACTAAGCAGTTCTGTTTGAATCCTGCTGCAAATGCATACTTTTGTGATGAAAATGGCTTGCTAGCCCTAGGACAAAGACAGCTCTGGAACAACTGTAAATGTGAGTAAAGCAAAAGGAAGTAACAAATTTCGCTCTTTTTTACTTTTATAGACTCAAAACTTTTAATAGGTTTGCCATAGCATAACTGAAATCTAACAAGTTAGAAAAACTTGGCTTTGAATTTTGAACTCGTGCAGTGCTACCTATTGCTTCCTATGATTTGTCCAGAGGGCAGGAGGAGATAGGTTGGTGGTTTACCATGAAAAGTTCAAGTATTTCATTTATTTGTCTAATGACCTTTGAAATCAATGCTTAGGAATAGCAAGCTTTTACAAAATTAGATGAACAGAGTTCACTGAGACAGAATGCCCCTGAAATAGATGTATGAAAGGAGAAATGGATGTTTTCTATTTTTCCTATCCCCAAGGATGTTCAACTCTCAGCAGCTCCTATTTCTTCAGACATTTGGTGTAAATGAAAAGAAAGACTAGGGGTGACATGATAGAAGTGTTCCAATGTCTAAGGGGCTGCCACAAAGAAGTGTGGGTCAACCTATTCTCCCAATCACCTGAAAACTGAACAAGAAGCAACAGATAGAAACTAATCAAGGAGAGAAGCAACTTAGAACTAACAAGAAATTTATTGACAGCTAGAACAATTGATCAGTGGAACAACTTACCTTCAGAAGTTGTGGGTGCTCCAACAATGGAAGTTTTTAAGAAAAGATTGGACAACCATTTATCTGAAATAGTATAAAGTTTCCTGCCTAAGCAGTGGGTTGGACTAAAGACCTCCAAGGTCCCTTCCAACTCTGTTATTCTGTTAAATGACTGCATAACATGTGGCTTTTCCAAGACCTGTAACCTGTATAAACAGATGTTTAAGGACATAAAGAGTTATGCATATAGTCATCACCCATTAATATTTCTGTGCCTAATGCATTGATACTGTTAAGAAACTTTGTGACTGAAAGAGTGGAAGTCATATATGGCCATTGCAGCTACCCAGTGATTACATAGAACTTTTAATGTAAATAATACGTACCAGGGAAGCTTTAAAAGGAGGATAATATGAACATCAGTGTGTGTGTGTGTGTGTGTGTGTGTGTGTGTGTGTGTGTGTGTGTGTAGTAAATCTATGTACTTTTCAACTTTTCACTAAAATAGTGACTGGGAGTGATCCAAATAACAGTATAACAGTTATGGATAAGATAGGATAACAGAGTTGGAAGCGACCTTGGAGGTCTTCAAGTCCAACCCACTTCTTAAGCAGGAAACCCTATACAATTTCAGACAAATGGTTGTCCAATCTTATATTAATTGGTTTTATTTCCTAAAAACTCAGAAAATATTTAGATTAATTCTTAGCCAAATATTCCTAGAATACATAGATTATTCCCTCATTTAATCTAATCTTGTCTAATCTCTTTCTTCAGTTACCAAAGTCACCCTCTTTCAATATATCCCATAAGCCACCCACTTAGCTGGCTCATCAGTGCAAATGTAATGGTAATGGAAATAGCAGATCTCCAGCTCCTCTTGCGCTCAACATCTTGGGAAACATAGTTTCTCAAGGCCTGCTGGAGATAACCATAGCCCTTGGGAAAACAACATTCTGATAATTGCTTTTGTCTGTGCAACATGTGTTGGAAAGCAGAGAAATCTCCTACAATTGCTTATAATAAAATACTGAAAACAGAAAAAGTGAAGACGATCATGACATAAAGTAAACTGGGAATGTTAAATACACAGAAGAAGGATATATTTCCAGTTCTTTCCTGGCTGGAAATCAAATGAGGTTGAGAAGAAAATCAATGAAGATCTCACAGGAGGACACTAATGCAAGCATAACAAGTATGATAACTAGATAGCTAGATCATAGCTAGATATACAAATATCGAATAAGTCACCCATAATAATATACATTTACAGCATTTGGGTTAAAATGACGTTTTGTGTATAAAATATTATAAGTAATAACTGACAATGATTGCATGACTACATTTAAATATTGGATGGCTTCAACTGAGAGATGTTGCATTTGTGAGTATTCAGTTTTTTTTAAAAAAAATTTTTTGAGAACAAGTGCCATCCTTTGCAGGCTATTGGGACAAGGGGGAAAGAAAAACCAGTCATTACATAAAGTGTTATCATAGGGCTTAAAATGGCTTTTGCAGGATGTTAAATTTTGTGAAGATTTAATGCTTCAAGCTGACCAAGGGAGATTCCCAAAATCATTTCCTTCTGTGTCTAAAGAGATTTCTCTCTGAGAAAGTTTAAAACTGTGCAAAAGCCCTAATGGGGCTGGATGACTTTTCCAGCATTTAACTTTATCCTTATTATTAAATTAACATTTATTTTGAGCTGGAAGAACAAAGGCCCTACGCCAGAAAAAATAAACAGTGAACATGCTAGCGCTACAATCTGACTGGAAAATCTCTCCATCCTTGGCAAAAAGTCACCATATTTTGTTATGAGGCATGTGGAAAGGTAATTAGGCTGGAGTTTTCAATAATAGTAAAATATTTGAAATTGGAGAATATGAAACTACCCTCTAGTTGTTATAACACAAGAATGATTTGAAAATTGAAGTATTTCTCTAAACAAGAGAGATTATAGAAATAGGCAAAGGAATGAGATCCAATCTGAAATAAAATAATATGAATAGAATGGTCTCCAACTGTTAGATAAATTAACTAGTCTCTGTGATAATTGAATAACCATCACCACTTTAGATTCACATTATGAATCATCTATTGCCACCAACTATAAAGTATAGAGATCTCGAACTATTCAATAATATTAGCCTTTTTGGATAAACATACAAGAGATAATAGTAATTAATTGATGAATTGTTATTTAGTAATAAATAGATCAATAATAATAAAATAAGTGAATCACCTAGTTAGCTGCTGCAAGAAGATCACGTATACTGACTAAAAGTGACAATATGACAAAGTAACAACAATGATGCATTGAGGAATCCACAAGAAATACCATTTGCCTGCCAGCAAGAACCATAAAATAGAAAAAGTAATAGAAAATGAAGAAACTAAATTGTTCTGGGACTTTAGAATTCAAACAGACACCTGCCACATAACATCCCAGACTTAACTGTCAAAAATAAACACAGAGATGGCAGAAGACAAGAGAAAGAACTTGACAAAATCATAAATTATAAAGACCTACAAATAGAACGTTGTGGCAAAATAAGCAAACATCGTATCAACAGTAATAGACACCTTGGGTGCAATCTCAAAACAACTGGAGTACAACTGGAATACCATCGGCATTGAAAAAGTCCCCATCAGTCATTTGCAAAAGGCAGCTTTATTTGGAAGAGCTTACTTCCTGCAAAAATACCTTTAGCACTATCCCACAATATCATCTGCATACCTCAGGTCCTTGAGAAGGGGTCAGTAGATAGACAAAAATGCCAAATCTAGTCTAAACATCTGGCTGGCTAAGTGATGAATCATAATAATAACAGCTTAAATGTTATTCCAATTCCTAAGACTCTGAGTGGCTTACAAATAAAATGCATTTTATCACAAAAACTCAATAACATATCTGTCTCCATTTGAACAGCATTTTCAAGAGTTTCTAAGTGCCTTTGTAAAATGCCATGTTTTTATAATTATTTGAAAATACAATAGAGAAGGATACGGATAGCTCAAATATATGGGACTGAACTAATGACCATTTTTATTTCTAAAATAAAAGTTTTAATACATATATCTACTTTTATATGTAGTTCAGATATGAAGAACTCCAACCAACCTGGCAATCATACTATTTGTAGCCCAATAAGCTTTGAACGTTGGGGCCTCTGTTGCTTTTGGCAAGATGAAAAAACAACAACATTGCATAATATTGCCACCAACTTTGCTACATTAGTGCATGTGTAATATATCACAACTCATGTAGAAAAGGCTTGCATCATAGGGCTATCTAATTTCCTGTGCTCCCTCCCATTGACACTACTGTACTATTTTTAGTATCAAAGTAGTCCCATCCTTGATTAGAATAACACTGCATAGCATCAAAATCCTCAAACAAAGGCTTCCACTAATTAAGATTTCCCTTCTATCTGCATAAAGGTTTCCCTATTGAATAGATTTGTGGATTGTAATGGCTTGGTAGCTGATCCCATGACCAATCCGTCTGTAAGTTCCTACGAAACCTGCATTTAGAACTTGCTTGTGTATCAGCCAAATCAAACTTTTTGTTTGAAGATACAACCCAAAGCTCTCTTTGGTCTTTATTTAGTGCTTTTTTATCTCCTAAAACATACAGGATCTTTATTCCAAATATAGGGCTGCATATTCTACCACCTGTGAGCCCAATTCACACCCAAATGCTCTGATCTGATTTAATAGGAGTGTTATAATGGACATATGAACCATTGGGCTTTCAAGTTGATTAAGCCTGAACATTAATTATCCTTGCTAAATAGAGCCAAGGCACACTTGCAAATTATCTTTGTATATGGACTTTTACCTATTAATAAGTGATAGCTCCTCCCAAACACAAATTTATCTTATCTGTTTATGTCATTTCTTGATGTCTACATTAGGCTGTTTTCTCTTAGGCTAAGGCTCATGTGTGAATTAAACATGTCACCCTGTTCTACCAAGGCTCTTTCCACATTCTGGATTTTTTGAGACTTTCTTTGCCATTCATCATGTCTTATCCTGGGAAAGTTGCTTCCATTTCTATTTTCTTTCCCAGCACTTCTCTCCAATCCTTCCATCTTTCTAGAAGGAGCCCCAAACTCATGTATGCCACTTGCCACAGGCTTGGTTCCAACCATGTGCCCTTGGACTGTTATTTCTCAGACATCATAGAGAAATCCTACTTTCTGCTAAAGTAATTTTTTACCAGTTCAGGGATCAACGTGGTACTTATATCTTCTTTCAAAGCTATAACATATATTATATGTTAACTCCATAACTTTCTCCTAATGCTCCTGCTGAGTATTATAGGCTGCAGTTTTCCATGGTTTTCTATACAAATATGTGTGTTTATGTCTAGATGTAAGACATGAGTACTCTTCATTACCATATGCAGCAGCCTTTTTGAAAAACAACAAAAACCAGAATTAAACTAACCAGAGACAATCTGGTCTGTTGTAATGGCTAATGCATTTGGTTTGACAAAATAAAGGCTTGTCATACAAAATTGAGAGTCTCTTACTGTGTCCTACATTAAAACCTTTGTTAATCAGGGTTTAAGCTGTGAATTGGGTGCAGGAGTGACAACTTGGAAGGTACCAAAATAGGGGAAGACTATTCATTCTTTGGTAGACAGTATGGAACAGAGGTGGCATTCAGCCAATTCTGACAGGTTCTGGAGAACCCATTCTGGAAATTTTGCATAGTTCAGAGAACCAGCAAATAGGCTGGCCCCACCCCTGCTGCCTCCCCGCCTCCCCGCCAATCTTTTGTTGTCCTGATCAGGAGAATGGAGCTGGAAAGCAGGTAGGATGGGGATTGAATGGGAATTTTGCAGTAACCTTCACCCAGTAGTTTGGGGGGGGGGGGAGTGAGGATTTTTCAGTATCCTTCCCCTGCCATGCTCACAAAGCCACACCATGCCCTGGTGTCACAGAACCAGTAGTAAAAAAATTTGAATCCCACCACTGGTATGGATCCTTATTTTTTCCACATACTGCCCATAAGGAATGCTTTTAAATATGTACAGAAGAAGAATGTGAATGGAAGAATTTTCCTCAGACAACCTCTGTGTTTAGTCAAAGCTTCTGAAAAGGCTGAAATCGCCATGATATTTCTCCAGTTATTTAATCCAGGGAAAAGAGGCAGGGCTGATTTCTCTCATTTAACAAATGGTTCTTTCATGCTCTTCTGGCTGCTGCTGTCGCTAGCCTCCATTCATGCTCAGTCAGCAGACTTGCAAGCTGTGCATCCTCTTACCTCCTCCGTGAAAGTCCTGCTTGTTGTCCTGCTGACTCAGCACTGCAGACCACATTCGCTTTGGAAGGAGGACAGACCTGTCACATTGTTGGCAGTTCAGGCAACTCAGATTAAAGCCTTCTTTGGACCAGAGCAGTGAAAGCAAGCGGCTCATTTAGGTTTAAATATATGTGTGTGGCTTTCATGCTCTTGTGGTTGCTATTTCCTTGTCCTCACTTAGGTGGTTTGTTATATATATATATGATTGATCCAATAGGAATAAATAAACATAGCCAAATCCATGCGATCCAAGTAGCAGACAGAGGGCTTCGTTTATGCAGCCAAACACTTCAGAAGTATTTCCAAGGAGTGGCCATGTGTATTGGCTGAAGAAAAAACAGGCTAAAGGTGAACAAAATCCATTTTTGCAGATTCCAATTCATTTCAGCAGTTGTACCAAGCCTATCCCGAGACAGTGCATATGTGTTTGTGCATGCACACATGCACGCACATCCATACACCAAATACTGCATAGTGAAGAAATCAAATGAAACTAAAATTAGTACAGTATGGCAATATGTGCTACCAAAATAATGCTTAGGATCATCCAATGCAGATAGGAACCCTACACACGGGATGGAAGCAATGCCAGAAATCTAACCTTTCCAAGTCATTAGTATTTTGTAATTTCCTAATCTGCAATATTATTAAAATGCCAAACTGGAATTGATTGTGTCAGTAACAATATTCTAACTCAGTTAGTAGAGGAAGCAGAAGAAAAATGGCACAATAAAGTACAATGCTACAAGCGCAGACAAGGTAGTATGGCCAGCTTTAGCAGCCTACCATCTAAAGCTATAAAAGTATGAGCCAATGCCTTGCTCTCATTCATTTATTGTCAAGAGGCTTAATCCTGCTCAATGTATGTAGAATTTAAACGTACAAGGCTGCCTTGAGTCCATATTTAGAATGTTAAGAACTGAGCTGAGCTCTTATTATCTTGGCAGGAAATGAAAGATTCCATTAACACAAGAGAACAGTTAGAGCCTGTGAGTGGCAGCATTGAAAGATTGAGAACTGAGAAAGTAAATGAAGCACAAAGCAGTGTGCAGGTTGACACCCCAAAAGATAGGCTCTTAAAGAGATTAATGAAGTGATAAATCTTGCTGGCCGGCTGCCGATATCAGTGTCAGGAAGCCCATCACACCCTTCAGCTCCTCCCCCCTCCAACACTGTCCATTTATGCAGCCGAAGTTATAGGAGCAACTTTCAGAAATGCCATCAAAAGTCAGAAACACTTCAGATATATGCAAAGTGCTTTGTAAACTTGTTGCCTCAAAGGAGTTGCACTCCTGAAGCTGCTTGGATGGAACAATTTAATTGCCACTTCATCAAAACAAATAACGCAATAAGAGCTTTCCACAGCTTAAGAAATAGACCCAAAGGCATCAAGGAGGAAGCAAAAGCAAAGAACGACTTCTTTAAATCTGGACCAACCTGGAAGAAATTTTATTTACCAGTTGAGTCAACTTCAGTAGATTGAATTGGTGTAGGTATTTTGCCAGCTGATAGTGTGGGGAAGAATGAATGTATGTATGCAAGTGACTACTTGACTAATAAGTTTGATTAGGATATAGAATGGTGGGACTGTTGAGGTTTATTTGAGCTATAAAGCTGTAAACTAAGCAAGTAAGCAGGTACACAGAGTCTTTTGGAGTGGACAGTTGTAAAATTTAAGTTTAATATTA
Source organism: Thamnophis elegans (assembly GCF_009769535.1). Classification (NCBI taxonomy): domain Eukaryota; kingdom Metazoa; phylum Chordata; class Lepidosauria; order Squamata; family Natricidae; genus Thamnophis; species Thamnophis elegans. Next base: position 51,283,465 of record NC_045548.1, on the reverse strand, counting down.
AATATAAGCAGCAACAACAAAAACAATAGCCAGTTAAAAACTTCAAGCTATGCATCCCGAAGTTATCAAGAAGTTGTAAGTTACAAATAAGGTACAAATAAATCAACATCAAGATCAGGAAAAGGCCCAATGGGGAAAGTGATGCAGCAATCCAGGAATGGTTCAATGGCAACACATATTTGAAACAATCTTGTTATGAAAGACCCAAGTGGTCCAGGCTATAAGAGGTCCTACAGCTGGCCATTGAAAAAGACTTATGGAACACTTTATTGGTAACATGTGATAGCCATATTGGCCTGATGCCTACTGAAAAGGGTTGTTGCCAGTTGCTACAGAAATTGGGACATGCAAGGAGGGCTTCCTGGAAGAGTAGGTCCCTGTGAGGCGAAACTAAATAGGCTTATAGATCTACTTATAGAGAAACCTTAGTGGTTCATGAGGTCAACATGGACTCCCATAGTAAGCAAAGCAGAATAGGAAGACAGATAAACCTAGGTCCAGTGTTTCTCAACCTTACCAATTTTAAGATATGTAGACTTCCATTTCCATTCTGGGAATTGAAGTCTACACATCTTAAAGTTGCCAGGGTATGGATCACTGCCTAGATTCCTTAGAAAGCAAATATGGATGGGAATTATACTACCACACTAATTATAAATAGCCCAAGTCTAGAACTTATCATCCTATCTGCCTGTATCTATTATCATAAATCCAATAACAATATGGAACAAACTAGCATATCTGTCTGAGAAAGGACAACCATAACTATTCACGGCATTCTCAGTTTAGGTGCCCCACATAACTGCATAAAAGCATACAGATAGCCATCAACCTATGATAATTTGTTTAATAACTATTCAAAGTTATGATGGTGCTGAAAAAAGTGATTGACAACCAACCTTCACAATGATGACCATTGCAGTGTCTCCAAGTCACATGATCAAAATACAGGTGCTTCGTAAGTGGCAATTATTTACGATGATTGTGGCATCTTGGTGTGACGTGATCACAATTTGAGATCTTCTCAGGAGATTACTGACAAGCAAAGTCAATCAGGAAGGCTGGATTCATCTAATACTGGAGTAAAAAAGATTGTAAAATTGGGCATGGCTCAATTAATGATGACCTTGTTTAACAATGGAAGTTCTGGGCCAAATTGTAGTTGGAAGTTGAAGACTACCTGTAACAGTGACCTAGACCTGACCTAGAATGACAGGAGAACCATTACAACACAGATAAATGTAAATTTTGCATGTGGATGGTTCTAAATTCAATTATCAACATTTACATATCTGTATCTGCCTTGCCCAAATAGGGCTAGGAAAACTCTAGTTTGAAATGAGTAATATTTGATTAGTTGGACAAATGGTGTAATTCAATATAAGGCACAGCTCTGTCATCCTATAATGGCCTATGACATTTACAATGAAAATTGTTGCTTGAGTTTCTAAGCCACATTTTTCATTATGAGCAAGTGCTGCAATTAAGCGTTGAAGAGAGTCAGAAAACTCTGTCAAAACAACAATGAAAAGGCTACAATATAACAGATTTTATATTGTTATATAAACAGTTTCTTTTTACAGCTGTTCCATTCCAAAGTTTCTGAGATAAACTCTGCCTCTTAAAAATTGTTTTTGTCTCTGAAGGCAGGGCTGACTTGAACAACTTCAATCCAATAATATTGTATGAAATTAGGAGGTTTCAAGTTTAGAGAAAGAAAAAAATTTACCCAGAAGGGGAAATCAACATTCGGAGTGTGAAAAACTAGATTTGTTGATATAATATGTTGTGTTTAAGGCTTAAGCTTCTTAATTAACTCTCAAAAGAGAACAATATCTTTACCCATTTCTAATCTAAATACACCGCATTGTTGAGAATCTCAGTTTCAGAGTAAGAAAACTAATGGTTAAATGGAGCAGAAGAAGGACTGTTGCATTCATTCTTTTCAGCAAACACAAATTGCACAGTGTTTGCTCTCCAAACATTATAGCTAATTAAACTTCTAAAAGATAAACACAACTATCGAAGTATCAAGTTTAAGCTACATTCCTGGTTTGGTTACATATAAATTAATTATGACAAAATCATTAGTCATAAATTAAACACTAATATATTTATTAAGTGCAGAATTTAGTTGATTAATAAAGTGAGGTTTGATCGATCAATTAAAGTTGAAATCAAGGTAGGCTAATGTAAATTTCTGGGAAGTGGTGGTGCAAACAAGGAGAAAAGGTGGATTTGACAGAGACAAAATTCAAAGTTATGCTATTGGTTCCATCTCAAGAACTCTAAAACATTTCTTTGTGCTGTTACTTGTTAATTTAATAACAAAGGCATCAATCCTTCCTTTCATGCAATGGAAAAGGTTGCAAGGATAGGAAAATCAGAGATCAGGATTACTTAAAAACAAAACTACACCAAAGGCGTAGCCTCTTTTCCAAAATCTGTTTAACTCAGTTATCCATTAATCCAGGCAAAGCGCTATACCAAGAGTTCTGTAAGCACTCAATAACAATAGTTGGATAATAAACTATCTTTATATAAACAGAAAATCATTACCCACATTCCTCTCTATTTGTCTAATAATCCATATGCCTTTATTTCAGAAGACTACTGGCAATGCTTCGGGTATTATTTTTCAACTGTTTGTTTTAGGGATTAGGATGATAAATAAATAAATAGTTTGTATTAGAAGAACTCATAACACCACTGCCTGGATTGGGATGTTTTAATTGTGTGCATAACCCCTTACTGTTATTTACACCACCTGTTAATCCCTTTATTGGCCCCTTTAAGCATGCTTGAAAACAGAGCAACTTATTTTGACCCTGAGAAAGAAATTCCATAAACTCTGAAATTATATTCACTTGAACATACAATAACCAGATGAAAGAAGAGCAACTCATAAGTAACAATTTCAATTAGAATTGACAGTCTAGTTCAGTGATGGCTAACCTTTTTCTCGTCGTGTGCCGAAAGCATGCGCGTGACAGCATGCATGCACCTGCACCCGTAATGCAATGCATACATGACAACCCTCCCACACCGCGCCCCCTGTGCATGCACACACGACACCCCCCATACTCCCCCGTGAATGTGCGCACGACACCCACACACCCTGGTTTGGCCTAGTAGACCTCCATGCAGCCTCCCAGGACCAAAAACAGGCTGCGGGGGGCGCGCGCGCACGCACACACACACACACACTGCTCTGTTTTGGGCCTAGTAGGCCTCCCAGCAGCCTGCTGAGACAAAAAATGGCTTGTGGGGGGAGTGGGTCTAGTTGGTTGAGTCTTAAGAATTATTTAAATCTGAGTGAGGTTCTGAAAGCAAAGGCAGGAATGCTTTCAGACAGTAAAAGACTATGAATGAAACAGCATCAACCATTGGGCTTAAACTCTATCGTCTATCTTGAGACTGTTACATGATGAGTTTTAAAGTTATTGACATGTCTGTAGATTCAGAGTTCTCAATCATTTGAACTAGGGCTGTAAAAAGAATGAGATGATACTATATAGCAGTGTTAGCTCTTTGTTTCTTGTAGTCAAATAAAGTAACATTTATTTGGACAATCTCTTGGTCTACCTGTTTTTGTATTCTTCATGCCTTCAGCTTTTGCTGAGTAAATTTGGGCTCAATTGTCGTTGTAAGTTGAGGACTACCCTGTACTATTCCATTGTTCAGAGAGTAACATTCCAGACCAAGGTTGACTTTTGACTGATTTTCTGTCCATCAACACTGGAATTTATTTTGCAGCCTATGATGTCCAGAATCCCTACTTTAGCAATACAGGATTCTGGTTCCATTTGATTCTTCAGCATAAAATAAAATTGAAAGTATAAGCAAATTTAATATTAAAAGAATGGTGTCAAAGCTATTAATAAACAAAATGAAATGCAGCTTATTAGCTGCAGTTTAATAGCAGAATCATAAAACAAACTGTGTGTGTGTGTGTGTGTGTGCATTTGTGTAGGTGTGATTAAATAGGACTTGTTCTTAAAAGAAGCACAGCATTTTAATTCTACATAAATTATGCCTGACAACTTTTTTGTTAAGGTATGGAATAGAGTTGTTCTGAATACCTCTTACAAATCAGTAAATAAAGATAAAAAACAATATAAACTTTAAAAATTGAAGTAAAAATTTAATGTTTGTTAAAGAGAATATTTTACAAAATATGGCACTGTACATCTTGGAGAAAACAAATGCCTTCTAAATTGCAATCCTAAACATATTCCCCCAGGAATAAGCCTCATTAAATGCATAAAGGAACTTAGATTCAATGGCTAGCATTCAAAAGTTGTGAATGCATAGTAAAGAAGTTAGCATATGTTCCTATGTATGCAAAATGAAGTTTTGTAAAGTTAGCCTATGTGTAGAATTTTATATCCTATTTATACAATGCATAAATGGTTTATAACTCTAGGCCAGTGATTGTGAACCTTTTTTGGCTCACGTGCCAAAAGCGGGGGGAGCACAGGGGGGTCGTGCACAGGTGTGCCACACCCATAATGCAGTGTGTGACCCCTCCCCATTTTTGCATGTTTTTTTCATCCTCTCCAGAGGCTTTATAGGAGCCTGGGGAGGGTGAAAACAGCTCTTCCCCGCGCCCCCCCCCGGAGGCTCTGGACCGCAAAAAATCAGCCCTATGGGCAAACTGGAAGTTTGGGAACTGACTTCCGATGTGCTTGTAGGGCAGGTTTTATCCCTCCTGAGCCTTCACGGGCCTTCCAGAAGCTTCCTTGAAGGCTCTGAGGGCAAAAAACAACCCTACAAGGAAACCGGAAGTCACTTCTGGTTTGTCAGTAGGGCTGTTTTTTGTCCTCCAGAGGCTTCAGGGACCTTCAGGAGGCTTCCCTGAACGCTCTGGAGAATGAAAGACCCTATGAGTAAACCGAAAGTCACCTGGGGAGGCTGTTTTCGCCCTCCCCAGCCTCCCCAGGCTCCTATAAAGCCTCTGGAGCCTGGGGAGGGCAAAAAATGGCCTCAAAAAAAAAGGCTGAAGTCAGCTGGTCAGTCCATGCATGTGCGCTGGCCAGCTGACAGGGCAATGCCTCGCGTGCCCTGACATATGGCTCCTCATGTCACCTGTGGCCCCCGTGCCATAGGTTCGCCATCCTGGCTCTAGTCCATGTTAGTCCTCAGATTAATTTAATATAGACCTATGTTAAAAGTTTTCTCCAAATAAGAATTCAGCTACGCGATAAGATTGATCTGCCCTTTCCTGACCATCGTGATGCATGATGAGCCAAGAGGGAGGGTAGGGATTATCAGAAAGAGAAGAAATAATGTCTCTACATTACTTTTGGTTCTGGCCCTACTCTCTCCTCATTTCATCTAGTCCCAGGAGAAAACCTTTTCCGGTAAGTTATCATTCAATTTATCTTAAGAAGGGGAGAAAGATCTGCTTGAGATACACATTCAAAAGGAAATGTTTGGAATCTTATGGTGATCTAATTACAAGAGAATATATCCTCTACTATCTGCTCTCCAGCAGCTTCCAATTCTTCAGTTAAATCCCAAGGGATGGCATCATGAAGGGATGTCATTGGGATTTTCAAGATCAGTGCTCCCATCACTGGTAGTTAAGTGGGGATCCTGCCATTGAGAAACTAGAGGGGCTCCCCCACCTGTTTTTCTTAGAGAAATTGTTTATTCTATATCCATGATGGTGAACTTATGGCACGTGTGCCAGAGGTGGCATCTAGAGCCCTCTCGGTGGGCATGTGTGCTATTGCCAGCTGATCTTTGTGGGTATTGGAGCATCAGAAAACAACTTGAAAAGGGCTCGAAAAACAGCCAAAAAACTATTTTTGGGCTGTGTTCAGGCTGTTTTCTGGGCCATTTCCAGGCCATTTTTGGGTCCATTTTTGGCTTGAAAAACAGCCCAAGAAATGGCCAAAAAACCAGGCATGCGCGTGCCAGAAACCTGAAGACCAGCTGGCCGGCATGTGCAGGCACACCGGTCAGCTGATCTTCAGGTTTCCAGTGCTCTACCGCGCATTCAACGCATGTTCCAGTTTGGGCACTCGGTGCTGAAAAGGTTCGCCATCACTATTCTATATCCTTGCCCAGAAAATTAACAGAGGATTTTGGAATATAATCTGTGCATAGTTCTGGTTTTGTCTATCTTTGGTATGCTGGTTAGAGAAAGACTTACTGTGTTTACTTTTAACCTACATTAAAAATTGAAAAAAAATGTAGATATTTGGGATGCATATGAACCTAATCTGTTTTACACTTTTCTTTGTGCCAAACTGACTTATTTGGCCACTGTACACTTAAAAATAACTGTCCTTAAATATATAACTGCAATTATGTAGTCGAAGGAAGGAAAGGAAGTCCAGTATGCCCAAAACAATGACTTTTTGTCAAGCTCTTTTTGGAATTTTCATGTTCAGAAGCCGGGAGTTTGATTGGAAAGGAGATCTGTGCTATTTTTCCTCTTTCTCCAGAGCTTCTAATGAAAATGAGTCTTTTTTAAAAAAAAAAATATTTTAAGAATATTTTACTTCTATAGTTCTCGGTTTAATAATGACTAATTAGATATATTCACAATCAGAGACTTTAGGGGAAATTCATCTGTTTCATTGATTCATTTGGTTAATTAACTTATTAAACTAGAAGGATCATATGAAATACTTTGTGGTGTGGGGTCCAAAAGAAAGAAACATTTCAAAGAGTTTCTGCTTTTATGATTCACTATTACATCTGCTTGAGAACTTTCTCTTTGCGTTTTCATGATAATGTTTTGTTTTATTTATAGCGTTAAATATATCTTTCTGGAATCTAGATATTCATATCTTTGATTTCCAACCATGTGGAACAGAGGTGGTATTCAGCAGGGTCTGAACAGTTCTGGAGAACTGCTAGCAGAAATTTTGAGTAGTTTGGAGAATCAGTAAATACCACCTCTGACTGGCCCCGTTCTCATCTATTCTCTGCCTCCAAAGTCACAGCTGATTGGGAAGAAATGAGGATTTTGCAATAACCGTCCCCTAGAGTGGGGACGGAACGGAGATTTTTCAGTATCCTTCCCCTGTCACGCCCACCAAGCCACACCTACCACGCCTGGTGTGGAACTTAGCCAGGATGGGAAGCACTGCAGCATGAGATTGGACCAAAGTCTCCTCTAATTTTGATAAAGCAAGGGCATATCATGACCAGATAGAGACATGTCCTCACAGCGCCTGATTTCTACATATTTGGGTATGTGTTGATTTATCTGTGGATTTATGCCCCATTTGCTTTGATTCAAACATTTCCAAGGGAATATTGGCTAGACTTGGAATAGAAATGCCATTCATCATATAAGTAGGCACATGCTGGGCTCTGCCAGCAAGGGTAGGAACACAGCCTTCCCAGATGCTTCCTCTAGAAAACCTAACAGAAAAGAGAGAAAATGGAACTATAGAAAAGAGCCGCAGGAAAGCATAGAGCCCATGCCTGTGGTTTATTGTATTTCATTTCTCTTTGATTACATCTTTTCTTCTTTACTTATTTTCCTATCTCCTGCTGATTTCATCTTCTCCAAATTAGATACAAGAATTATATTTTTGTACCCCTAGAAGTGAACCCATTTTCAAATCCTGACTTTCTCTTTAAAAGAAATATAAATAAAACTGATTTGACAGATAGGAATAACTGGATTTGAAATGATGAGCAAAACTAAACTAAACCAAACCAACAAAACCAAAACAAAGATTCCCAACAGTCAGTTTTGTTATCGTTTTGCAGCAAAAATAACTCTTTGTGGCCACTAAAAATTATTACCTTTATTGTGGTACAGCCTTTCATGGACTCAGGCAAGTTGTTCTAACGTGGCAACTTCACTGGAATAGAAGTTTCATCATTCTCTGTTCACACAGGGGATTATTTTACTAGTTGTGGATAAGTGCAGTTAAAGCTATAGTTAGTACAACTGATTGAGACTTTGGTATATGAGGGATAAATTGTACTCACCCCTAAATCTATTGTGAGATTCACACTTTTGGTTTGTTCTTTGTACATTTAGCTCTGCATAGACATTGTTACATGGGTGTTTTCTCCATTTTGTGATCCGACAACTTCCCATTTCAAACATTCTTACATTATTTATATTTTTGGTAAGGGTTTTCTGAACCTCATGAAATTCTCCTGATTTATTTACCTCACAATTAAGCTTGGGTAAGCTTATTTTTGTTTTGCTTTCTCTTAACTTCTGGACAGTGGTCAAATTCTTTTTTTTTTACTACTGGTTCTGTGGGTGTGGCTTGGTGGGCTTGACAGGGGAAGGAAGGATACTGCAAAATCTCCATTCCCACCTCACTTCAGGGGAAGGATACTGCAAAATCCCAATTCCCTCCCCATTCCTGGGGGAAGGATATTGTAAAATCCCCATTTCCTCCCCACTCTGGGGCCAGCCAGAGGTGGTATTTGCCAGTTCTCTAAACTACTCAAAATTTCAGCTACCAGTTCTCCAGAACCTGTCAGAACCTGCTGAATTTCACCCCAGCCTCTGGAGTTTTTTCAGAAATTCTACAAACCTTTCAGATATATTTAATATAATTACTCTAGATCAGTGCTCCAGAGATTGAGATACAATGTAAATGGAGCTGGTCTGGTCTGGCACAAGTCATTTTACTTGTTATTCAAATAATATTTTGCATGTTTCTGTAGTCTAAATATCCAGAAACAGCAGGGCAGAATGAGATTAAAAATCGGAGATCAATTTCTTATATTTTCTTTTTTAAAGAAAATTGTATTGGTTCTCTTTGGGGAGGTATACAGGAATTTAAAAAAACTATGAAGCTGTTGCCAGCTCAAGTGTGGAGTACTTAAATGAAATAGAATTGATTTTGATGATCCAAAGTGCAATTTCTAGAATATAATTCACAATGTGCATGTTAGTGTTATCATTTGTGGATAACTTGGCTGGGAAAATTAATGGGTTTTCTGAAATTTTGTTTTGTGCAATTGCGGAGTATTTACGATAGGAAGGGAATGTTATCAAGATACAAAGTCATGACATTTCCTTTCCTAGCCTCATTACTTTTGTTATCTGCTTTTTACCTACTCTCTTTAATGAATATAGGACTCATATATTCATTATAGTCCCTTCCCTCTGCCAATATTTAAATTTAAATAAGGGAGGGTCTTCTACAGAGTGTTTAGATTAGGTCATCTTGAGGTGGGGAGCAGAAATGGAAAAAAACGATGAGTTAAATAACCAGGGCAACCATATTTAAATTTCAAAATACAAATAGTCAATGCCTGGATTTTTCCAACTCAGATCCACCTTAACTTAGTTCTTGACTTCTTCTCTATTTCTCACATTCCACATTCTGTTTCAGTGAATATTACTACAGTAATCACCTTGGCTTTCATCTTTCTTTCTGCAAACCTCGGCCAATTAAAGAAATTTCTGAAACATTTGCTTGTTTGTTTTTCATTAAGTAACAGAAACCGTTATCGTAATGATCCACTGATACTCAAAAACATAACAGTAGGGTGACCAGACGTCCCGCTTTTGGCGGGACAGCCATGCCTTTTCATGAATTTTCCCGCGTCCCACACGGTTCTTAAAAACACACACTTTTTTTTGGCGCTCGCAGCTCCTTGCTCCCCCGCGCATCAGCTGCTAGCTCGCTGGGCTGGCTCATCATTCCGTTCTATCCTACAAATTTAAGCCAGCCCAGCCTGCTGCTCACTGATTGGATTGGCCTGGACTCCAGCCAATCAGTGAGCTGGCTGGGATGGAAAATTTTCAGCACCCCGCGTGCTGAAAATTTTCCATCCCAACCAGTTTCACTGATTGGCTGGAGTCCACTTAGCTTAGCACGCCTGCGCGAGTCTCCATTTCATTTCGTCTTTTGGTTGCAGCTGCGCTTACTCACTGGTGAGTAATCATGTTATAGATTGGTACCAGTGGGAATCGGGAGGCGCTATGGGGAGGAGACAGGCCTCCTCTCCTCCTTCTCCCCATTTGCGGAGTTCATTTCATCTCCTCGCGTCACAGCCAGCCCCTATGCTGCACCGCACGGGCGGCAGAAGCTCCGGAACCGAGCGGTTCTCTGCGCGAGCTGCTGCCGCCCTCCCCCACCCATCAGCTGCTAGCTCGCTGGGCTGGCTACTGTAGCGTTAGTGTGAGCGGGCAGATGGGCGGGGAATGAGTGAGCCACTCATTCATTCCCCGCCCATCAGCTGCTAGCTTGCTGGGCTGGCTACCTGTAGCATGTGAGCGGGCGGATGAGTGGGGAATGAGTAGGCCGCTCATTCGTTCCCCTGCCAATCAGCTGCTAGCTTGCTGGGCTGGCTACTGTAGCATGTGAGCAGGCGGATGGGCGGGGAACGAGTGGCCGCTCATTCATTCCCCTGCCCATCAGCTGCTAGCTCATTGGGCTGGCTACTGTAGCGTGTGAGCGGGCGGATGAGTGGGGAATGAGTGAGCCGCCTCATTCGGTTCCCCTGCCCATCAGCTGCTAGCTCGCTGGGCTGGCTACTGTAGCGTGTGAGCGGGGCGGATGGCGGGGAATGAGTGAGCCGCTCATTCGTTCCCCCGCCCATCAGCTGCTAGCATCGCTGGGCTGGATACTGTAGCGTGTGAGCGGGCAGATGAGTGGGGAACGAGTGAGCCGCTCATTCGTTCCCCTGCCCAGCATGCTGCTAGCTCGCTGGGCTGGCTACTGTAGCGTGTGAGCGGGCGGATGGGCGGGGAACGAGTGAGCCGCTCATTCGTTCCCCTGCCCATCAGCTGCTAGCTCGTTGGGTTGGCTACTGTAGCGTGTGAGCGGGCGGATAAGTGGGGAACGAGTGAGCCGCTCATTCGTTCCCCTGCCCATCAGCTGCTAGCTCGTTGGGCTGGCTACTGTAGCGTGTGAGCGGGCGGATAAGTGGGGAACGAGTGAGCCGCTCATTCGTTCCCCTGCCCATCAGCTGCTGGCTCGCATGGGCTGGGTAACCTAGTTAGAACTTATTTGGAGTCTGGCAGCGCGTGGCTGTATCGTAAAAGGTCTGAGGGAGAGCTCATTGTCCGTGGGAAAAATGTCGGGGCAAATTCTGTTTACCCGGTGGTTTCGAGATGCGCAGAAGTAGGGAAGGGAGGGAGGGAGGGCAGCGCTAATGGATGCTCTTTCTCTGTCGCGATCTCCTCTTTTGATCTGTGACCACGAGCCGTTCCTATTGGCCGTTTCCCTTGTGACGTCTGTATCAGGCGCCGGGCTTAGTTTCCGTATCTAAGTTAAGAGAGACCGGAGATCGCGGGGTTTCTTGTATGCTGCTAGGAGAGGCAGAAGCCAAGAAGAGCCGGGCCTGCCTTCTCGCTATCCCCGCTCCGCCCGGTCACCAGGGATGGGGACAGCCCTCCGCTAGACTTGTTGCCAAACTGGACGGGGAAAGGGGAAAGCTGTTCCCACCAGCCAAAGTCAGAACCATGCTGTGACCAAAGTTTGGAGAAAAATGGTTTTTGTGTGTGTTTGTGTGTGTGTGTGTGTGTGTTGAGCGAGGGATCTGGTAAGGGAACTGCGCCTATTTAGAAAAGGTAAATTATTGCAAACATGATCAGTCGAAGATAAGTATGGGGACAGGTTGGGTGGTAGAGAGAAAGTGATAAAAGAGTGGAGAGAGGAAGAAAAAAGAGGGAGAGAGAGAGACAGAAAGAGACAGAGAAGGAGGAGAATGTGACAGAAGAGTGGGAAAGAAGGAGAGAGAAAGAAAGAAAGAGGGTAAGAGAGAGAGAGAAGAGGCAAAGAGGAGAGAAAAGGGAGAAGGAGAGAAAAAGTGATAGAAGAATGGAAAAGGAGGAGAAAGAGAAGAGAGACTGAGAGAAAGACAAAGAGGAGAGAGAAGGGAGAAGGAGAGAGAAAGTGACAGAAGAATGGAAAAGAAGGAGAGAGAAAGAGAAGAGAGACAAAGAGAAAGAGGATGAGAGACAGAAAGAGACAAAGAGGAGAGAGAAGGGAGAAAGAAAGAATAAGTGAAGGAAGAATGGAAAAGAAGGAGAAAGAGAAGAGAGACAAAGAGAAAGAGGATGATAGAGACAGAGAGAGAGAGGAAGAGGAAAGAGTAGGAGAGAACATCTCATTTCAACCCTGAGGTGCAAATATTCTCTTTGATTGGTAATTTTATTTGCCCATTTACTATCCAATACTCTCATTTCTCCTTAAGTTCATGAAGAATTCCCTTCTTTTTATTGAATTTATCACAATACCTTGAGAATAACTTTTTCAGCATAGCTTTACAGCTATTTAAAATATATAGTAATTTAGGTCAGGTTTTCAGAACATTAGTCTATTTATAAGTCAATGGTTGCGACCATTTTTCACACTTAGCGACCGTTGCAGCATCCTCATGGTCACATGATCAAAATTTTGTTTGGCAACAGATTCGTATTTATGCTGATTCAGTGTCCTGGGGTGACCTTTTGACAAAATATAAAATTTTTAATCAAGCCCCCCTCCCCCCCGGTCAGTGGTGTCCCTCTTTACCAATCTGAAAATCTGGTCACCTTACATAACAGGCACCTCCCAAACTGGGTTTCTTAGGTCCTATTATATCAGAAAAACAACCTCCAGAGGTTCCTTTGTTTTAAAACCATTTAGTCTGTTTGCTGGAGTAACTTTGCTTTTCTCCTGATTGCAAACATTGCAGTTTAAATATTTTCTGCATGGTTTCAATTTTACTCCCTCTGCCAACTCAACAGTTTGTTGCAGCAACTTGAAATTAATGTGCCCCATGAGTCTATGAAGTAAATGTATACATTCTCATGGGGTTTAACATTATGACAAGCTGTGTTAGCCATCTGACCATCCGGTATAACATACAAACCAATTTTTAAAGTAGCAGTAACCCTGTTACCCTCCTTTTCAGACGCCTCACTTTCTATCCATTTGCCAAAAATACATGTTCCTTGCTCGTGGTCAATTTCACAAACCTTTTTCTATCTCTAGCAATGCACTGTGATGCTCCACGATCAACAACCCACAAATCATGGTTTACAGGCGCCTTGCTAGACATAGCCAAAGTAGACATAGCTAAGTTGACATTAGCATTTTTTCTATCTCTTTCGGCATTCTGTTGTTTTGCCTTTGTACAGAATCTAGCTATATGTCCCTTAGCCCTACAAGAAAAACATTTTCGAACAGTATAGGCAGTAGAAGGTGACTGCTCATGTTGTGGTGGTTTCTCACTCAGTTGTTCTCTTTCCATCCTTCTCCTTGACTCTTCCAACAGTTGTGCAGTTATGTCAGTCAATGTTAGTTCATTTCGGATTAGGACTTCAAGAGAAGATAAAAATATCATAACTCTCATCCAGTGAGGAGAGTATGATATAAACTTGATGTAGCTCAGAAAAAAAAGTTCTTTTTCATCTAGCTCCTGGAAAACCCCTTTCATAAAGTTTAAATGAGCTAACATATCTCCACCTTTCAGAAGACGTGCCCTAAACAGTTTGCGTGTGAGATGTATGTGTGCACCTACAGTGTCAGGTACATAAATCCTCTTCAAAGTCTCCCAACATCTTGCAGCAGAATTTTCTCCACGAATTTGAACTAATTGTTGGTCATTCAGTGTTAGACCAATTATACACAACACCCATTCATTGCATCGCTGAAAATGCTATTTTCTTGGCATCATCATCGTTATCTGGATTCCAAGCAGTTACATCCAGTAGATTCTGTACAGCATCCCATAAACCTTCCCTACCCAGGAGTAGACTGCACTTCATAGACCAGGAAACATATTTGTTCCATCCAACCGGGTTATCATCGATAGGCTTGTTGATGGGTTGCTCGCCATCTTCTCCAGGATAGTAACAATCACTAATGAAACAGCTGTCTGTATGCGGTATTGCGTATCAACACCAATCAGGGACGTGCAGTCAGGAGAGGCAGGGGAGGCGGGGCCTCACCAGTGTCATGAGGAAAAGAAAAGAATTTTTAAAATAATTAAAAAGGCTAAGGTAGTTGCTGCCAGACTCCAGAGTCACAGTGACTCTGAATCTGCTTAGTACTAACTGTAGTGGGAAGGCGAGAGAACTATGGGCCTCCTTTGCATAAGGAATTTTTGCCTTTTAACTCTTGCTCAGAGTTAAGCAAGGGTTAAAAGGCAAAAAATTCCTTATGCAAAGGAGGCACGTGATTCTCCCACCTCCTGATCTGGGAGCAGCAAATCATGCCTTGGCAGCCTTGCCTAAGTAAGCTGCTTTTTAATTAAATTTTTTACATTTTCATCATGGCGGGCGGACAAGAGGAGAGTTGAAATCCACAGCTAGAAAAGGTATGTGGACAGGAGGAGGGGGGGGGGGAATTCAAAATGATAATTTAATTTGTAATTTTTGTGAGGAATTGGTGTGTGTGTGTGTGTGTGTGTGTGCGCGCGCGCGCATGTGTTTCTTTTGGGGGGGGAGACAGGGACGTTCTCGCCGCTGTGTCCAACAGGCCAGGCGCCATAAACATGGCCTGTTGGACACAGTGGGGGGGGGGAGGAATGGGCTGGGTGGGCTGGCTGGCTGGGGAGGGAGGAATCATGGCCACTCAGGCCCTCGCAGCAGGGCTTTAAAGTGGCAGCAGGCACCGGCGTCAGGAATCTAAAGTACCAGATGTAGCTAAAGGTGAGTTGGTGTCAGTGACGTGCTGTGAGCTTCATGGCCAGTGAGGCAAGCGCGGGTCCCGCTCTATGGCGGTCTCACCTGGTCTATGAAGTGGGACCCGGTCCTGCTCTATGGCAGACAGCGCCGGGACTTTAAAGCCTTGCCGCTGGGGCCCTGCTGCAGCGGCAGGGCTTTAAAGTAGTGACAGGCATCTGCGGCAGGACTTTAAAGTCCCGGCGCCGCGTCCACCATAGAGCAGGACCCGCGCTTGCCTCACTGGCCATGAAGCTCACAGCACGTCACTGACACCAACTCACCTTTAGCTACATCTGGTATAACCTGGGCCCATAACCAGTGTTAGGTAAGCTCCCCGTTGGGAGAGTGAGTGCATTCAGAGAAGCATTGAGAGAATGGTGTTGGAGAACACACAAACCAGCATACAGAGACACTGCAGTTTAAATAGGCTTTTACTTTCGTGGAAATAGAGATATCAGAGTCCATCAAACAGTCCAAGTCATAAATGGGTAAGACAGTCAGTCATCAATGTCTTTCAGTTAAGGAATAATCCAAATAACATAGTCCATAATCATACAAACAATCCAGTACAGAAAGTTTGCTAGCAGTTGCAAAACTTACAGTAGCTCACGCTGATCACTATATGGCACTTCTAACAGCCAGCTTCCAAATACTCAGATCAGATCAGCATCTAACAGTGATTCTGGCTCCATCTTATGGCCGATTGAGGAAACAGCAATCAATCACATTTAGAGCATGATTTAAAGAAACAGGTACAGCATTGTTACATGATTTATATATTGCCAACCCAATCGTTAGATTATATTCCTAACACTTCTTATAGAAACATAGGCTTTACATGAGCATTTAGATGTTGTTCAACATTTAGAATCTGCTCATATTTGGCAGGTTTATACAAAGCAAAGGAAGATAAAAACAATGAAGTCAGTAAATGAGCTGCATGAAAGATATGATGGCTAGAATGCCCTTGGAGGAGTTGAGGGCAGAGATGATGAGCATTTGTCTATTCAGTCATCAGAAGTTAAGCCAACCTTAATTAATTTGGTATTATGTTATTGAGGGACATAGTGGCTCAGTGGCTAAGAAGCTGAACTTGTCAATCAGAAAGGTTGGCAGTTTGGGGGTTCAAATCCCAAGCACCGCATAATGGAGTGAGCTCCCATTACTTGTCCCAGCTTCTGCTAACCTAGCAGTTCGAAAGCATGTAAAAATGCTAGTAGAAAAATAGGGACCACCTTTGGTGGAAAGGTAACAGTGTTCTACGGTGTTTAGTCATGTCGGCTACATGACCATGGAGACGTCTTCGGACAGTGCTGGCTCTTTGGCTTTGAAATGGAAATGAGCATTGCCCCCTAGAGTTGGGAATGACTAGGACATATGTGTGAGGGGAACCTTTACCTTACCTTATTATGGAATTAATTCTTTTCCTTACCCATGCAGAAAATACCTCTATGGATGAGGAAAGGATAATTACATATCCTCCCAACTGCCCTTGTATGTTTCATTCAACCCATTATCTGCTACTACTTTCCACTGAAGAGTCTTTCTTACTCTAATCTTCCACATGTGCAGGAAATAGAATAAATATCCAATGCTGTCTCTATGAATTCAGTGCTGCATAATTGGAGAATCATGGATTATAGTATTCTTCAAATGAGTTTAATATTTTGTACCTTAATATGGGATACTTATCTAGTTCAGAACAGAAGTAATAGTTTAAAAAACTGAAGATCTATGTCATTGGAAAAATCAAAGCTTTAATCTTGGGTATGACTCTTGCGGGTTATCTAATCACTTTTATTAGATTTTAGAAGTGGATTCTGCACTAGTGTGATCTAAAGGAATAGTGTCTCTCCTTAAGATGATGTCCCTTGAAAGAGTAATTAGACATCAAATAAGTTAATAGTGAATACAAACCTTTTTAGCAAAAGGTGCGATTTATCATTTAAAAGGATTATTTAGTGAAGAGAAAGGTTTTACAATCACTTTGATTTTTATACACAATATAAATGTTGTTATAATATAAAAGGCAGCTACTGATTTAATGAATAAAGAAAAAGGGGATTTGGCAGAAATGCCATGTATTTGTAAGTAACTGGAATATTGTTATAAACACAATCCAATAATCTAGAGCAGAGGTGTCAAACTCAATTTCATTGAGGCCCACATCAGGGTTGTGTTTGACCTCGACTGGGGGGCGGGGTGAGTGTGCGGCAGAGGTGGTATTCAGCAGGTTCTGTTCAGTTCTGGAGAACCTATAGCAGAAAATTTGAGTAGTTCGGAGAACTAGTAAATATCACTTCTGACTGCCCCCATCTATTCTCTGCCTCCTGAGTCCCAGCTGATCGGGAGGAAATGGGGATTTTTTAGTAATCTCCTCCTAGAGTGGGGAGGAACTGGAGATTTTACAATATCCTTCTTCTGCTCACCAGCCACACCCACCAAGCTATGCCATGTCCACCAAGCCACAGCCACAGAACCAGCAGTAAAAAAAAAATGAATCCCACCACTGGCATGTTGGTATTGCCAGTGTAGGCCAGGTCAACATCCTGCAGCCCTCTGTCAGTGAAAATGGAGCCCGGGAGGACCAGCAGAGGCACCTTTGCTGTTTCAAGGGTCGCCCCGCAGACCAGATCTAAGCACCCCACGGGCCTTGAGTTTGACACCCTTGATCTAGAGGGATGGTGAATTGCATGCACCATTGCACTAAGAAATGAGTGAAGATATTTTGCTGATTGAAAAACCCCAAATAGTGATAATATCTCCAGTGATAATATAAAATAATGAATAATAATAACAACTTTTAATAAAATAGGCTAGGTCATCAGCCTGAACTGCACTCATGTTATATGGAGCTTTCCTTGCTAATGGTAAGAACGGTATAGATAGGTTTTGGCAAATCCTCTCTAGTTGGCAACCAAAATTCAAGTTTATCCCAAACATACCTACCCTATTCTGTGCAAGCCAGAATCTCTAATATAAGGACTATCTTGCAATCCAACATACTGTGTTGTCTATATCCCACTTACTAGAAGCTACACACAATGTTCTGATGCTATGGACATAAGAATGTTGGCAAGAGTAAAAAGATAAAAAGAGGTATATGATTCCTGCTTAGGCAAACTATGTTTGTCTATACTTTTTTTTCTTTTGTTGTCTCGTGACTTAATTTCTTTCCTTTACTATTTCTTTCCCTTTTTCTGCGCTTTGTGCCTCGTTGCTTCATCTGAAAGAGGAAAAGCATGAGTGAAATGTCAATAATCTGTGTGTGTATGTAGTTGTAGTGTGTAGCGTGGGTATGTGCATGTTTGTGTATATCTATATAAAATTAGAAGAGCCGAGGTGGCGCAGTGGTTAAATGCAGCACTGCAGGCTACTTCAGCTGACTGCAGTTCTGCAGTTCGGCGGTTCAAATCTCACCGGCTCAAAGGTTGACTCAGCCTTCCATCCTTCCGAGGTGGGTAAAATGAGGACCCAGATTGTTGTTGGGAGCAATATGCTGACTCTGTAAACCGCTTAGAGAGGGCTGAAAGCCCTATGAAGCGGTATATAAGTCTAACTGCTATTGCTATTATGAAATAATAATTGAAATTTAACGTCATAAAAATTTCCTGCTGGTTGAAACCAAAAGATCTACTGTACAGTATACAATGTAACATCCCCCCGCCCAATACTGACAAGATAGATGGTCTGTAAAGGAGATTCTCCAAGTATGATATGAAGATGATTCCTTTACCTTCACCAGCATTGTCATTGTCCCAAAGATCCTTTTTTCATAAGACAACTGGACTTTTGAAAAAGCACCTTTGAAGCACCATTTCTTAAGAAACTTCTTGGATGACAAGTGAAACATCTTCAAGGAAAAACAAAGTCTAGTTGCCTTTTGAAAAAGCACCTTTGTAAAACTATGATCTGGATGACTGATAATCTCCATAGCTATTCCGCATTGCCAGTCTTTGGTTCTTGGAAGATATTTTCCTGAAGGATTTAATAGATTCTTTTTTCATGCATGGAATCGGAAAATAAATGGCACATTTGTATCAACAAATCAGGAATCCAATAGTGATTCCATTTTATTTTATGTTATGAATGTTGTGCGATTTTAATGTCTGTACTTTTTAATTTTTATATGTTCCCCCTCCCTACTTTATTTGTAAGCCGCCCTGAGTCTCTCTGAGAGTGGGCGGCATACAAGTCCTAATAAACGTAAACGTAAACGTGATAATGGCATAAAAGAAATATGACACAGGAAGATTCCCAAAAGAAATTGGATCTATAGTTCTTTTACAGTTTTTCTTCTTCTAGTCACCCCTATCGGTTTTGCTAATCCCAGGTTGGCTACAATAGATAGTACTCGAAATAGATAGTACTTGCAGTTTTCAAGAAGTTGTCTTTTCCCATGAAAGAAGTATCTGTTTTATTCCTTTATTCTCAGGGCATTTGAGAATTTCTTTCAAATATCCTTTGTGGTGCAGTTGAACTTACTTTATTATTGGAGTAGCAGAGAGAGTGACAGATGTTTTTGCAGGGTTTCACTTTGTTATATCATTCTCTATCACTCTAAAGGTTTTCTGCTTGCCTACATTTCCCATTTTGAAAAAATACCAGTGGGAACAAGTTTCTCCTTATATCTTATCCTAAACTAGTGAAGTGGAGGAAAGCGGGAGAAAAGTCTCCTGCAAAACAGAAACTTCACCTACTCTCCTGAACTATTCTCCACTCGGAAAATGCTCATCAACCTTCTCTTCTCCTTTATAATAAATTCAAAAGAAATTCAGTTGTAGAAATTGAATGAAACTATTAAAAATAAGAGATTATATTTTTTCTAAATAGCATTTGTAGGGAATCTCCCCATGTCTTAAATGATTTGCCAATTACAGAGGTATGTAAATATCCACTTGTTACAGTAACTTGAATTTCTGTATTTCTTTTCTAAGAGTAAGCCCATATATAATATAAGATACAAACACAATTTATTGGAGTTAAAATGGATCTACATTAACATAAATATATACACACATGCACCCACAGATGCATACAGATATGTTTTTGCATGTTAAGTAGAAAGTATCCAATGCACAAATTATTAATGAGTAACATTGTCATAGAATAAATAAAAATATTGTAAGAGATTTGGTAAAACATAAATTAAACAAGCACCATTGATAACCAGTATAATTTTAAACTGTAATGATAAGAGTAGCACTACATATTTAGATAAGAGCCTATTGTTTATTTGTTTTATTACAAAGATATTCTTAATGCATAAAAATGTGTTCAAGGAAGGATGTGAAAATGGCAAATTTAAAGACTATGAAGGATGTAGTAGAATTATAATGAAAGAATGTCAGGTTTAGAAGAGTCTCACCGCATTCCTATATAGATACTACTCTGCAGAGAAGAGTCATTAAGTTCAGTATATCTTACTCTTTTTTATAATCTTGCCACATTTCCATGTATTTAATTTTGCATTGACTACAATCTTTTGTAGAGCTGTGTAGCTTTCATGAGTTCGAATCTGACTGTGGATATTAGGTACTTTTGAAAGGCATTTATGAAGTATTTCTCCAGTGCTCATCTACTCAGCATGTTCTTTTAAAATAGCTTTTTAAAAATAACTTATAAGTCTCCCAGGGTCAGCTTGAGAGGCCTTAGAAACCAAAATGTTCAATAAATCAAAATAATAAATAAACATTATCATGAATACATTCTATTGAGCTGCAAAGTGGCTTCAGAACTTCTTTTTCTATGGTTTTCCTGACAGTTTTCTTACAGAGGTTCTGGACTCTTGGTTTTAGCTTCTTTTGTAATTTACTTTGTTTTGACATTTCTTGTGTTTTGAATATGTTATTATATGTCTTCTCAGTACTCGATTCCTAGTGAGAGAATTTTCCTCTGGGCTATTAGTTCAAAATACATTTCAGCATATGTGTGTATGCATGTGTTTGAGGTTCCTAACCTTGTTCCCTAGTAGACTACACTTTTTCCTGTTCAAATTGTCTGCATTTAAAGAAAGACTGTAATTTAATATAATTTTGTAAAGGATGCATTTTTGAATTTATCCTTTATCTTCCTCTTCATTGAATCAAACTAAAAGCTGCTGGAATTGATCTTCCAGTGTTTCATTCCAGCATGTGAACTGTCCTTTGCCACAGTTTGACAGAGAAGCCTTTGTTTCTTTGCACAGTCTCTTGTGAGTCTACTTTCAAACACAGCATTTGAAAAACTGAATTATTCTCCCTGAGGCAGTGTTTCTCAAAGTTGGCAGCTTGAAGAAGTGTGAACTTCAACATCCAGAATTCTTCAGCCAACTTCCTTGCTGAGCAAGTCTGGAAGCTGAAAGCTGCACACTTTCAAATTGCTAAGGTTGAGAAACACTGCTTTAAGAACTAGATATATATGAGATGTGATGGTGCAGTGGTTAGATTGCAGTACTGCAGACTATTTCTGCTGCCTGTTGGCTGCCTGCAATTTGACAGTTCGAATCTCACCAGCTCAAGATTGACTCAGCCTTTCATCCTTCCGAGGTGGGTAAAATGAGGAGCCAGATTGTTGGGAGCAATATGCTGACTCTGTAAACCACTTAGAGCTTAGAGAGGGCTGTAAAGTAAGTAAGTGCTATGGCTATATCTATATCTATATCTATATCTATATCTATATCTATATCTATATCTATATCTATCTATATCTATATCTATATCTATATCTATATCTATATCTATATCTATATCTATATCTATATCTATATCTATCTCTATATCTATATCTATATCTATATCTATATCTATATCTAATCTATATCTATCATCTATATCTATATCATCTATATCTATATCTATCTATCTATCTATCTATCTACACACACACACATACATACATACATACACACATACATATATACACACATACACATACATACATACATACACATACATACATACATATATATGTTTTCTGAGGTTTTCGCGGGTGTTAGTATGTAGGTCTCTAGTTGTTCGGGTTTTCTCCCGCGTAGAATTGGAGATGTCTTGGCGACGTTTCGACGAAGTCACATTCGTCATCTTCAGGCTGCTGCTGACTACTTCAGGTTTGGTGTTTCCAGGAGTAGTATATATATATATATATACTTAAAGTCACAACTCCTGGTATGCCCAAGTATGGGAGGAAGGTCACACTTCCACTCTCTGTCATTAGGCTCGTCACAAGAGACCATCCAGACAGAAACCCAATATTTTTTACTGTTGCCTTTTTTTTGTTACAATTGTTATATTTATGCTGATAAATAAATAAAGGGAGACTATAGATCTATTTCAAGCTATTTAGCTCTCATCAGCTAGCCATACTTGGGCATACCAGGGGTTGTGACTTTAAGTATATACCTCCCACCCTGGCTGGCTGATAAAGGAGTCGTTCTCTGTAGCTCAAATGGTTAACTCCCTGCCTGGGAGGCAATAGAGCACAGGTTCGATTCCCAAACTTGGGTATGGCTAGCTGATGAGAGCTAAATAGCTTGAAATAGATCTATACTAGTCTCCCTTTATTTATTTATCAGCATAAATATAACATATATATATATATAGATATATATATATATATATATATATATATATATATATATATATATATATATATATATATATATATATATATATATATGCAAATGCATATTCTCTCACTGTTCACTCCATGGTATAAATATATTTTATACGTTTGCTGGAAAGAAAAAAGGGAAGCAGGATTATTATTAGTGAGGAAAAACAAATGTCATCTAGTAAAATATTCCTTCTCTGATCCACATATGAGGATAGAGATTATTCTAGATTCTAGTGTCATACTAAAAGGCAGACTTAGGCTCTTGTATATTTCCTATAATATGTTGCTTTTCTTTTCTGTCCACTTATTCTCATTGTAGGCTTGACTTAAACCTAAGAATTAGTTCTGAATTCTCTTGGAGGAATGTATAGAATTGGATCTTCTGGACTCCAGTCCACTCTCTGTTGCCCATACCTTGCCCACAACCTGCAGAACAATAGACATCCAGCAATATGTTTATGGAGAAAGTTTTCTACAATCTGTGATTGTAGAGATGGGTCTAGGACAACTCACCTTGACCACCTCATCCTGGTCAACTCACTGTGGGACATCTTGTCCCGGTCAAGTTGCCCTGGGACAATTCCTGTTAGTTAGTTATTCTAATGTAATGTAATGGGAGAATGGAGTGGGCAAAGGGAATCTCCTCCTTCTCCTCCTCAGGAAAAAAAAGCCAAACTGCTGGAAGCGGGTGATCGGCAGAAGTAGCCTGCAATACTGCACTCTAACCACTATTCCTCCAAGGCTCATGGCTCAACATATTATAACGTTTATAAGATTTAAGTTTTAAAGTCTATGCTTAAAATACCATAATAATTCATATCATTTAAAATACCAGTTTCTCAAAAAAAACATTTATTGTAAGCTTTCATGGACTAAATGCATGAAATTTAATACTAAATAAGAACTTAGCCATGTTTGACACATTGAATTGAAAACACAGAACCTAAGCACAATAAAATGCAAAGTGTGTAAACAGTAGTTATTAGATAGAAATATTGGGTTTGTGCAGCATGGATAAGAGATATCTAAAGATGATTCAAAAGTTATCTTCAAATATTTAAGTATTTGTCACAAACATGATTGCTTTACATTCCTCCAGAGTACAGGATTAGAATTACAATTAATGTATTCAGCACTCAAGATGCAAGAAAACTATTATTTCTTGAAGAAATTACTGGAAAAGATTTTGATCTTTAAGAGAGGGCATACAGAGATCTAGATGAATTATGGTCTACATCTTCTAGTCATCGTACTCTGTTTGGATGGCAACTTTTTAATTGGATGAAGCAGGAGAAGAAGTCTATTTTTTTCTAAGCTAATGAGGAAGGTAACAGGAGAAGAATAAAGGCACATTAACAAAGAAACTGAGGTACTATCTGCAGTAGGAATAAATTATTTTCACCTAAGCCATGATGTCAAATTATAGTTTCAGGAGAACGTGTTGACCCTAATTAAGTCCCACCACCTAAGAATCTGACATCTGAACATTTTCCAAGAATAGTGGGAAGTAGTATGCTGAAAGTAATTGTATAGAAACGGTCAGAGTGTTACATAAGTAAATGGCAGTTAACTTGGCAAGCAAACATTGTGCAATCTTAAACTTATGTGGGGGGAAAACTGGATGTACTGTTTCTTAGAACAGTCATAGATCCACATTAGATAATTTCTTCTATTCAGAAGCTATTCAGTATATATATTTTGCAGAGCAATCATGTAGGACTAAGACACCTTTTTTCAGAAAAGTTTTTTATTTTTGTTTCTTACATACAATTTTAGGTATACATTCACATAGTTATTCTTCTTTTTTACATTCGTCATTCTTATGCATTTGTCATTCCATTTACAGGCTCATAACATACTTTTTGGATTGTTTTCTTTACCATCCCTTGCCTGTTTTGACACCACCTTATTTTCGCTTTCTTTTCTCCCTTCCTCGCTTCTCTAATTTCTTTCCTCCTTCCTTCCTCTTCCTTTTCCTTCCTTCTTCCCTTACCTCTATCTTCCTTCCGTCCTCTTCCTCTCCTCTCTCCTTCTTCCTTCCTTTTCTATTGTTGTAGGTGTCTCCTTCCAGGGTCTTAGTTTTATTTTCTTGGGGTGGTATTTCTTGTTCCCTTTCCTTCTCAAATATATCCTGATTATGTTTTTTCCCCTTTGTATCTTACTTTGAATATATACTTCTATGCTATTGTTTTCTTTTCTATTCCCCCCCACCTTTCCTGCCCTTTTCTAATTAATGAATTATTGTCTGGGTTCCATATCTTCCCCTTACTTTCTTTTCTGTATGTCTTTCTCTAACCAATCATAAAATCTTCCCCATGTCTTGAAGTGCACCAATTCCTCTTCATCCTTTATTTTCAAAGTCAATCTGTTCATCTCTGTACAATCTAGAAACTTTTATTGGATTTCTGTGTATGAAGAAATGCCTGCTCAATTCTTAAATTTCATGAGACCTAAATATGTGTACAGATACTAGAGACTAATTCTGAGTAACCATCATTTGCCAAATTATCAACTCCATTAGAAAAGAAGTTAACAAGAGCTGTTTATGTGCATCTTGGAGAAGAGAAAATTTGTTTTAATTGTTGTTTGTTCTATCTTATTCCTGGGAGAAGAACTTGAATCAACAGATTCTGGATGCAAAACACTGGAATTCACCATACCATTCATTAATTTCACCCACCTATCCATCTACTCCCCCCACCCGTATTTAATTATAAATGCCTCAGAAGATTATGAATTCTATTTCATGACCACCTCTAAGGATGCTATATAGAATTGTGCAAGACAGTTAAATTCTCCCATGCTGTTTCCTATTAACTTTCATTTAATTTAATGGAAGAAGTTTGTTTTTTTCCTTAGAAATTATTTCAAAGAGAAAAAGATTTTAGTAGATGTAGCTTTGAGCAATGCATCTTCTCCGAAGTTGCTATGGAAAAAAATTAATAGCAAAGCAGTTTCAAGACAAATACAAAAATAGCAGTGATGCTTCACTACAATCAACAAAATGGCTTTGAATTAGAATTAAAGGACAAATAGTCTATCCACTGAACTGTGGTATCTTGTTCTGTTACAAGGAATTAGCCAGAACTGCACGGGAAGACTTTGTGAAGCTGTATACTATTGTATATGTAGATGCATTTGTATTGTGCACCTGCTTTTTATGATTTAAATGTATGGATTTTACAATAAGGAAATATATCCTTACATGAAATGAAATCTAGATAGCTTCAATCTAGTATTCTGGTCTTAGTTTCTATGGCAGTTAAAAAAATAATTTTTAATCACCTTTCTTATGGCACCCATCCTTGTGTCTGAACACTTATAATGTGTCTCCTCAAAAAATGAACATTTCTAGTTCTTTCAGTCAAAACTCATAGGTTCTTAAACTTTTTTTCTTATATACCTCCCTTTAATATAACTTAATATAACTTCTTCTCCTGAAACTGAAAACACTAAAATAAACACCACTGAACAATGGAAACTATACAAAGGATCTTTGGGAAAGTTATAGATTTACTGTAGCAATATACAACTAAAGATTCTTCACATCTCCTTAAAATTTGGAGAATCTTGTCATAGGGAATTTTCCCTTTTTGCCCTTTTTCTGGAAATCTGTTGATGAGCACTCCAGGTGTGGTTTCACAGTGCAGAGCAAAGCTTAAATACCTTTGATACAATTCTTTTTTGAATGCCGTCTAGAGCTAGACTAAATTCCCTAACATTGATGTTTCATATTCAGTTGATATTAATGATCAACCTAAGTCCTTTTGTAATGTAATGCTTTGAAGGCATAACCTCTTCCTATCTGTATCAATATCATTTCTCCCTAACTTATATTATGTAGTAACTTACATTTTTAACCCTTGACCTGTGAGAAAAATGATACGATGATGTTGATGTTGACATTTCTCTATTTTAAAGACATCTTGTTCCCTTTCCAGCTATGCTTCCAGCCTGCACAGATTAGTAATCTCATTTTGTCATACTCTGTATTGTCTGTATGTCCCAAATGTATGTTATCCTCAATTTTGATAAGAAGCATATCAGTGCCATTATCCAGGTCATTCATAAAATGTTGAACAACACTGACCCCAAGAGAAATCCCTGTGGGCTGCTATTGGTTGCAGCTGTCCAATACAATGCAGAATCATCAATTATTTCTTCATAACATGCTTCAGTGAAATGTAGATCCACCCTGCTATTGTGCAATTCAAACATCATTTTAACAGTCAATGAAAGTGTTGTGTGAAACCTTGACAAATGTTTTGCTCAAATTGAGGAACAGTAAATCATTCTCCTCCTTCACAAAATATAAATTGGTGGACAATAATGGCTGTTAACAATATCAGAAACATTTTCTCAGATGAAAACTAATCAAAATGGCCAAATTTTCAGGTGGTTATTTTTTTTTAAAAAATGTCAATCTTTGATTATTAGACATGTGGCAATATAAAAAAATAGAGAGAAAGCATATCCAACTGTAATGATGATCAACCTCTGAGTGAAATAGAGAGAAAATATTTTTTTTCCTAAGAAAGCAAATATGATTTTTGATTAATTTTCCACTAGACTAGATTAATTAGATAACTAAGCTAGTAAATACCAAATAAAACAATTTCTATAGATATATTTAGGAAAAATAGTTTACACTGAAATTAATCTTTTAAATTAATTCAAAGGTACTAGAAATTCATACAATGGTAAAGGAAGAATCATGGAAGCATCACGAAATCAAAATACTCAAAAATAAAATAAAACCCATTTAGTGCAGGAATTAAATGTAAAACATTCCTGACCAATAGTTATCCAGTTTCCACTCGAATATATCCTATGAAGGAAATGAGCAATTTCCAGTCTAGTTTATAACAGCTCTGTCAGAACATTTCTTAAACTTTTAAGAATATGCCTTCTTTTCCCTTAAATCCTTTATTACATGTGCTGCATTCTGGAACTATAAATAAATAAGTCTTGACCTTCTTCGTTGTGATACTCTTCAAATATTGAAAAAGTGGCACTATATTCTCCAGCTGTCATCTTTTCTTAAGTTTAGACCACACCAAGTTCCCTCAAGAGAATTAATCTTCAGATCAGCCTTATTGTATGAACACATTCTACACTGGCAATAGGCCTGTTTCCCTTCTCCTGTTTTGATCTCTTCATTTCAAAGCTATCAAAATTTAAGAAGGTATTTAAATGTATAAATATCAGAAACACAATTATGTGTAAATTTACATAATAAAAATGTGGCAGCCATTTTGCTCTCAGGTGTTTACAGACATTGCAACTTCGTATAACCAATTTAGATTAAAGGGATCTGTAATAGTGCTTGCAGAAAAATTATCCTTTTATTAACCAATTGCCACTCAGATTTCTATTTTTTATTTCAGATTGAAATAATAGATGCTCAGCTTCACATTGTTCAAAATATATATAACAAAACATAATGGCACCACAGTAGTATTCTGTGCCACTTTTAACAATAACATTTGCTCAAAACCACTTGACCAAAATTAAAAAGAAATTCTCAAGCACCTTTAAATAAAGTAGAAAAACACGGGTTTTTTTTCACATTAAAAAAAAACCTTGTAAATGACTGCAAAACAATGTTTCAGAATTAATCTGATATGATGTTTTTCCATGGGTATCTTCCCATCATATATACTATATGTTCTATAACCAGAGATTAATGGTAGAGCAGGATCTCTATAAGATTAAGATTTAGTTTATTTGTATGCCGCCCTTCTCCGGGAGGGACTCAGGGCATAGCGAACAACTCAAAGGGGGGGGGAAGGGAACATAAAACACAATACACATGGTTAAAATAAGCAAGAATCATACAACCACACACGTCGAGAGGGGAGGGGAACTCATCAACCCCAGGCCTGCCGGCACAGCCAGGTTTTGATGGCTTTCCGGAAGGCCTGGAGAGAGGTGAGGGTCCGAATCTCTGCGGGGAGTTCGTTCCAAAGGGCCGAGCTGCCACAGAGAAGGCCCTCCCCCGGGTAGTAGCCAGGTGGCATTGGCTGGTGGACGGAACCCAGAGGAGGCCGACCCTGTGTGATCTAACGGGTCTTTGGGAGGTAATTGGCAGCAGGCGGTCTCTCAAGTACCCAGATCCAATACCATGAAGGGCTTTATAAGTTACAACTAGCACCTTGAAGCGTATCCGGAGACCGATCGGTAACCAGTGCAGCTCGCGGAGGATAGGTGTAATGTGGGTGTACCAGGTACACCCACAATCACTCGCGCGGCTGCATTCTATAGTAATAATGCTTAAATTATTGGGGAGGGGAATTAATAGTGGATGCATGGTAACCCTTCCCCCACAATTTAGGATTGGGAAGAGTTTTAATACAGTACTGAAAATAGATGAATAGATAAATACATATCCCAGTTCATTTCTAACGACATCTGCTTGCACTCAGTTTTGCTCAGTTTGAGGTGGTCACAACGGCTGTTTTGATTAGGATGGATTTTGCCTGGGTTTGTTTTTTGTTTTCTTTGTACATCTTTTCCATTGGTACATTTTTTTTAGGTGGAATTTGGTTCAAAGAGAAAAGTGATTTGTACATTGGTTGCCTTCTAACACCACTGGATGAGATCACCAGGTGTCACTGCTTTAGCAGAGTAAGGAAGGTACTCAGAGATGATTCACACCTTGGTCAGTGTCTCTTTGCACTTCTACCATTGGACAGAAGACATCAAAGTATAGCCAGCCAAACAAATAGGTTTAAAAATAGTTTCTATCCTTGGGCTGTCAGACTTTAAACACAACCACAATCACTCCATGCACATGCGGAAACGTATGACTAGTTTTTTCTTTTTCTTTCTTTTTTCTTTTCTGCTATAATTTTGCACCATTGAGGCTAAAACCAATTTCACTGTATTTACAGTATTTTTCACAGTATAAGATGCACCAGAGCATAAGACGCACCGGAGCACCAAGGTTTTGAAGAGGTACATTTAAAAAAAAAGTTTTTGCACTCTGCAAACCTCCAAAGATGGCCCATTTTTTGCAAAAATGGGCCCATTTCCCCCCCACAAAAAAGGCATGAATAGCTTTAAGGAGGCTTGCAGAGTGCTCCTGGGGGGCTAGGGCTCCCCAAAAATGAGCAAAAAACATCCAGTTTTTCATGAAAACAGGCCTGTTTTTTGTCAAAAAAAATTGCATGCATAGACTTTAGGAGGCTTATAGAGTACTCCTGGGGATTGGGAGGGGGGCAAAATTGATCAAAACCGGCCCATTTTTCATTCATTTCTGCCTTCCCCAGTCCCCAGGAGCACTCTGAAAGCCTTCTACAGGCTCTGCACGGTCATTTGGTGAAGGGAGCAGGGTTTCAGGAGGCCAAAAATGCTGTATCAGTGTATAAGACGCACCCAGATTTTCACCCTCTTTTTTGAGAGAAAAAGATGTGTCTTATACTCCGAAAAATACAGTATTTTGTACAATGACGTTAAAGACTATACTATGCTATGCTATGCTATGCTATGCTATGCTATGCTATGCTATGCTATGCTATGCTATGCTACGCTACGCTACGCTACGCTACACTACATTACACTACACTACATATTTTAAGAAATAGATTTGGTCCCCAACCCAGTGACAGGACAGAGAATTTTATTTACTAATTTTACTCTTCCAAGGTTTGGGTAATAAAATGTATTATGGCTGCTTCACCTTACTATCTTTTAATTCCACAGATGATCGAAACTTTTAATTAAATCAATGCAAAGTGTAATGTAGAACAGCAATGGCAAGATTGTGTTAGACCTGCCCATACTGAAAAATAATCTTGACACTATTTTAGGTATGATTATTCCTCTGTGAAGGTGATAAATCTTGACAACCATCATTCTGCATTAAAATAAAACCATCAGTTTTTGCTCATTAGTGATACAACTTGCCAGATGAGGCAGATTGCTTTTCCTGCTCCTGAACAGATTAAATCATTGAAGAAAGTAAGACTAAATAATGCACTAGATCTGCATAAAGCATTTGAAAGAGGAAATAATAAAAGCTATCCTGTAAGACAAATGCTAATTGCTGTGGACCTCAGAACATTGTCATGTTGATTGGAAACTGGGAGAAGTTCATAAATGAAATGTAATAAAGAAGTGCAAAGCATTGAGCCAGGAGGAAATGACCAGTTGG